>NC_062217.1:97967925-98098220 GCF_902686445.1 Sciurus carolinensis
GTTGCTTCCACGAAATCAAGAAATCATAGCAGTCTGGAGCTGACTCTGCAGGGTCAGCCAGGAGGCCAGCATCAGGACCCTTTATCTGAGGGAAATCTGAGACCCCAATCAGCCAAACGCAGGGACTCCTCAAAGTCTGACACTTCATGAATTTATGAGACCCGAATGTCTGTTAAGGCTGTAGTTCAAGAGCTAAGTAAGATTTGACATCTCTACCATCGAGTTCCTCCATTTAGCTTCTCTGATGAAGATGATTATAAATCTGAATCTTAAGTCTGAATTCCTATTGTAACCTTTCCTCTCTCTTATGAGGAGCAAGATAGAATTTTGGTTGCCAGTAAAATATTGTAGTAAGACCCTAGCAGGGTGCCCAATATTGATTGTTTGTCTAATTCTGTTATATTCTGTGTGGTTTATCATGGCTTATATTCTTTTATTTTTTTTAATGATGTTTGTCTCAATCTGTTATTTTTCCCTTCCTCCCCCACCCTCACCCCTCTTTCCTCTATACTGTTCATCCTTCTTCCATTCTTGCCTCCCTCCACCCCCCATTATGTATCATCATCCACTTATCAGAGAGATCATTCAGCCTTTGGTTTTTTGGGATTGGCTTATCTCACTTAGCGTGATATTCTCCAACTTCATCCATTTGCCTATTGTTCTTCTGTTTTGTTTTGTTTAAATCAAGGAAAGTGAAAAATGTGCATGGGACACAATGGAAAAATATGAGACTATTTATAGTTATAAAATAACACTCTGGCAACAGCATAGATGGGTTGAAATGGATCAGAGCACCATGCCTATATTCCTAGCTACACAGGAGACTGAAGGAGGAAATCGCAAGTTTGAGGCTTATCTGAGCAACTTAACAAGACCCTTTGTCTCAAAAGGGGACTAGAGGTGTAATTCACTGGTGAAGTGCTTGTTTAGTACGCACAAGGCCTTGGTTTCAATCCCCAGAATCATTAAAAAAAGGAAAAGTAAAAAAAGTGGTGAACAGGACCACTGACTGTCTTCAGCTAAGATAAACATAAGATGAATGAGTGTTTGAAAATCAAGTATTGTGTGCTTTTCTAGAGTTCTTTGCTTTCATGTGTGTGTATGAAGCTATATTTTGACTTATAAACTTTTAGAACATTCAGGTTATAATTCTCCTTTCACCATTGTGCAAGGTCAAGGTGATGCTGATTTCAGGTTCCCAAGAGGTGCTTTAAATTCAGTGGTTCTTGAGGGACCAGTATGGAACTCAAGAGTGAAGATGCAAGGGACTGGCAACCAGAGAATTTAAAAGGGTCCCTTAGTCTCCTTTATGATTTTTCCATGGTGGTTTCTCTGACCTAAAAAACTGATAGGAGAAGGTAATTAAAAAATGACTTATTTAAAAAATATAAAATGACTTCCCCAGAAAGAATGTTGTAGTTTAAACTTTAGATACCCAAAGAAGAATGGAAGGTAGAATAATATGAGTATTCTAGTTACAGAAGAAGGTATAGGAACAAACATGGGCTAACTACATAGTAAATTTGATTTGTATTTCTTCTAGAAATGATATAACATAGCATTGATCAGGTAATCTTGAGATTGCTGGCTGACCAAGGGGCATCATGTTTGGCCCTGTGAGTGTTCTGCCTCAGTATCCACTTTAATAAATACTGACGGTTTTCTGTGTGTGGGATTTCTTTAGGGGTCAATAAAAAATGTTCCACTGTCTGGAACTAGATAGTGTGATGGTTGCAAAACATTGTGAACATATTCAATGTATGGAACTGCACACTGAAAATGATTAAAATGGTAAATTTTACTTGTATTTTACTATAATACAAATAAAGTCATATGGAATAAAGTCATTTCACTTTTTTAGACCTAAACTTTAAAGGGCCTAAAATGTTACCCCATGGGCATGATCGCAAAGTAAACTTAAATTGTGTTGTGTGTCTATAAAAACACAAGGTTTTCAGATTAGAGAGCTTCTTGTTTAGGTACATGATACATAAGTACTAGATGCCTTAGTCTCTAATGGCTCAATGCACTGAGAGCCAGTTGTCACCTCTACATGCAGTGGGGGTCACACCACAGAAGAGAATCTCCAAAATGTAAAGGATTCAGAATGTAGAGAGGAGCTGCCGGCATACCTCTGGTGACTCCCCTTCACCCCCCATGCACCCTTGGGGATGGAGAGAAACTTTATCTTTCACTCTGGGATGTCAACATATCCTCTAATCCTCTACTGAGGAGGAAAAGGTCTCCACCTGAGATTCCAGCAAGTGCCTAGAGAGATGAGGGAGGTGCTCTAGACCCTTATCCCTAGGCTCTGAGAAAATGACTCTTGGGGAGGAGATCTTCTCTAGGTGTAGATATTCTCTATGTTTATATCCTTCTGGTTTCCATGGTTCAGGAGAAATGGGGGCAGGGGAACCCCAGCAACAACACTAACCAAAAAGAAGAAAAATCTGTAGTACAACAGTTTTGCTTCTATCTCTATATTTTTCTTGTCTGTGTGAACACTGCAAGGGAATTTATTACCTTTTGTGTCTACTATTCTCTTTTAGCCTAAATTTTTCTATTGGATATATATGCTTTTATGTGTATATGTAGAAATATGTGCTTTAAGTAAAATATATATGCACACACACACACACATGCATCCTGTTGATTATAGAATCATAGATTGTAGAGTTATAAAGAAGTCATGGAACTAGTAATCTTTTGCACAAGTTTGGTATGTAATTGTATTGAACATACAGATAAATATTAGCAATTACTAGTGTCTAATTAAAAGATAATATTTAGTAACTTATAGGGAAAACGACTTAATGTGACCCTAATTCCAAATACTATGCAAAGTTTTATTTTACTTGTCTTCTTTCACCATAAATATATTAATGAAATGCAGGGGTTATTTGACTTCAAATTTTTTATTTCTGCTCAAGGCATAATAGACTTTGCAATTTTACTTTGAAAATATGAGGAATATATTTGTGTTTGAAAAGTATAGCCCAAAATGCAAATTTCAGCAGAGTTGTGAATTCATGTTTTTTTTTTTTTTTTTTTTTTTTTTAAGGGTGAAGAGGGTATAGCTCAGTAACAGAACTCATGCTTAACTTGTGCGAAGTCCTGGGTACAGTCCCCAGGGAGGGGAGGGGGAGAAAAAGGAAAGTGAAGAGTGGCACTATACCAGGAAGAAAAACAACCAAATTGGGAAACAAATAATTTGAGTCAGAAGAACTAGTCAACATTCTAAGTCACTTGGGGGTAGTGTCTGCCCCCAAGTTGAGGTTAGGATTAGAGGACACATGCCCAGAATTCTGAATTGGGATTCTAGATTGAAGGTTGCTTTTTAGAGCTCTTGTTTCTTTCTGATATTTCTCTCACCCTGGAGATATGTCAGCCAGAAGTGGGGACACCTGACACCTTGGCATGGGCTCATAACTTGAGTGATAACACTTTCCCTGTCTGAACTACATTTGTTCTACGTACAATTGAGATTGCTGTATCATGGAAAGGAGATGAACTTTCTAGGATGCCCAATTCCTGACCTAGTTGTTCCTCTTCCTTAAGTAAGTAAGTAAACTTATTTATAAGATGGAAAAGGGGCAGAGATTGTCAGGAGTGAGGCAATGCTTGCATATGAGAACAGACCAATTAAAATGATTTAGGCTAGATAAAAAGAAGTAAGCAGGCCTTAATTGAAGTATGCAGGATTGTGAGTATATAATAACTGTTCATACTCTCTATTCTCCCACCTAAAGTCAAAGATTAGTACAATCTTAGTAATCCATGAGAAGAGAGTACTTCTAGGTCATTTGTTAACTATTCTCACAACATTAACATCTTCCCTACCTTTTAAGGTTAAGAGATACTAAATGCTTCAGTGATCTTCAAATTCAGAATAAAGTGGGGTAATGAGGGGGAAGGGGACTATTTTAAAGGAACAACACATAAATAGGAAGACTGAATTACTTCCTAAGCAAAGTTCATTTTGGCCTATATGTAGTCTCATTTAATTCTCCCAATTTTCTTTACAAATGGAAAATACAAAGAAAATTTCATTCTTTTACGAATGAAATTTGTAACTTATCATAAGAGAAATGTTTTTATCCAAGGGACCTGAACCATTATGCTGTAAAAATAAAACCATAACATAGGTCAGTTTGAAGACCAGATCTAGGATCTTTAACACTGTAACAAATGAGCTGTGGTTCAGGCTCCAATTTGAATTGTCCCCACATGGTAAGATATTCAATGCCCAGAGTGAAACTACAGTCATTTGGAAATTGAACAATATTCCTTTGATAAGTGGGATTCAATCCTTGAGAGCTTAAGAGGGAAACCTGTTTAAGATTGAATTACAAAAATTTAAAATTTTCAATTTAAATTTTTTTGTGAAGAAAAATTTTCTCATCCCTTCCCTAAGAGGATGCTACCATTAGTTCCCAGTAGTAGACCATATATTTTCTTTTATACACCTGATCAAACTTCAAGATTAATTCTATGATTTATACTTTAATCTCTCATCTACTAGACTTTAAGGTCTATAAGGGACTAAGACTGCATCTGTTGGCTTGACCATTGTGTTTCTAGTTTCCAACACATTTCTTTGTATATATAACTTCCTAGTACATACTTTTTTGAATAAAAGAAATAATAGCCTTTTAAAGGAGAAAACAAAAACTTTAACAAAACAAATTATTTTTAGTAATGAGAGAAGGTAGCAAAGTATAAGTGATAAGACCCATCATTCATGGTTAGCTTTCTTTTTATTCCACATAAATGTCATTGATAATATATTGAGTCCAAAGGAGATATTTTATAAATAACTACTCTGCTAAAGAAAAGGTTACAGAGCTTCCATATCAGTCAGTGTTGTATCATCTCTGTGTCTGGAAGTGTCTGCAGAGGAAGAAGTGAAAGCAAGTAGCCTAAAATCTATTTACTCTTTACCAGGAAACAGAGAAAGACAGTTGATCCCATATACTGTCCTTGACAGCATAATAACTGAGTCTATGAGCAAATAAGCTAATAATATCTGTTAGGAGAGGGGTTTTCATCCATGGAGTGAAGATGTCTCTGGCTAAAGGTAACTTATAATAGGAAAAGAAGAGAAGGCAAAATTGTCATTTATAGATCTGAGACAGGCCTTCCTGGACAGTATCCCCCATGCCTGGGTATAAAATGGAGATGATTAATAGACTGAATGTCTTCTACTGTGTAAGATGATAGCCACTGTCTATAAGTGAAATCTTATCTGTTCTGAAAATATAAGTAGAGGTGGGCAGGACTGAGGAGTTGCCCTGAGTTCCTAGACCTCTGTCTGCTGCTCCTGCATATCTTGATATTACTTAATATATAGGTTTATTTTTAATTCATACATGTATTTTAATGTGACCCTCTTTTTCCTAAGCATACTTCACTTGGAGGTGTCCATGTGAAATACTAGTAACCCTGGCCAAAGGCATTAAAGAACAAAAATCTTTGGGGTAAGAATTCCAAAAAACATTTTGTTTACTTGACAAAATAAGATACACTACCTGGAAAGTCTCTTTGTTCCTACCTCTGTTTTCCTATAATGTGGTTGTGATCACTAAAGCGGGTGCTGTCTTGTTACCATAAGGAAATAAAATATTAATAAATTCTAACTTTGAAACAGGCATCTGCCTTGATGTACAAAAGCTGCTGGCATAATGCCAACTGCCATGAAGTTCTAGAATGTTCAGCAAACCTCTATTTAAGTGTGTACAGCCTTCTTTCTGTTACTTGCAACCAGTTGAAAAGCATTCCTAATTTAGAGTATATACTTAAATGCTTTGAATCATCCCAGTCAATGTTTTGAAGCTTAAATCAATTTCAAAGTGTTATAGATATGAGCTCTCAATAAACCCATGTGATTGCTTGGAAACCTTCAAGATAATCCAGGTGTCTGTAATAAAAGATACAACCATAAACGAGACAGTGATTTCCTTAATTGCACTTTTCAACATCTTTATCCACTGAATGGCTGGTTAATTCATACAATTCCCTACACATGGCAGCCCTTTGAGCCTCCATGGGATCCCACCCTGACAAATTCAGGAAATGAAGAAGCTCTCAGAGACCTCTTATTAAATCTTGAAAATCTTGATATTCACACCAAACATACTTCACAGGATGAGAACTTCGAACTTCATTTCTTTGAATGAATTGAATATTTTAGCATCATAAATTTAATACCTGGTCCTTCAATGGTAAACCCAGGACTGTTTGATAGCCCTGAGCTGCTGACCTACTGTTGCTCTCACTCAGTGTCTTCTCATGGATTATATCTAACTTTGATTTTTTTTTTCAGTTTTATCCAACTTATCTACAGTGACATCAGTGTGCCTAATTGAGCTAGAGGCTGACTCCTGTCCAACCTCTGTCAAACGTGTCTCAAATTCCTGAACTTCTGTGTGATCTCTGTGATCTATCACTGTGACCAATTAGAAATTAGCCCTTAGTGTGACTAGTGTGAGCCCAGGTAAGAGTGGAATATATTCACAAAAGTACATGAAAATCACATCTGACCTGGACTGACCTCAATTCACCAACTATATTACAGTCTTCATAATTTGAAGCATGTTGGTTCCTTAGCTTGGATCTCAAGCAGTGATTATCCATCCTCTTTAGTCTGATTCTTTTCTTGCCATAAGAATGGCATTCATGGTCTGTATTCATTATGCTACAAAGTAGGAATGATGTTGTGTGAAACTGTACCATCAACCTAGCTTTCCAATTCTTCCAAATGTAGTTGTTTTGTAGTTGGGCAACTCTGACTAAAAGGACAATCTTACTTTCAATGGTCACAGCATTCCTTCATATTCTATCCATACTTGTGAAGGACTTCTGTTGATGACCTTCATAGAAATAATTTTTGTTTATCTCATATTTATTCTTATCTTGTTTCTTAATAGGAGGACTCTGATTTATTAAAGAAAAAAAATGATATACCCAAGTAAAAGATTACATTTGCTAGCCCCATTTCAGTTAGGCCTATCTCTGCCTATATTTTGTATCTGAGAAAACAGGTTATGAGGTTATGCATCAACTTTAGAAAGCCTTCATAAGTGGGAAGAAAAATTGGAATGGGCTACTTCTGTTCTTAGAGATAACAGACACCAGAAATAGATACATACCTGGAGGACACAAGAAATAGTCAACAAGACAACTTCTCCTAAGAGGAGATCAAGAAGCCAAACTTTCAGCTAGGAAGGAATCCCTGCAGCTTAGGCAGGGTCTATGTTCCCCAGTAGGCTGTGATTATTGCCCTGGCTGGTGAACAGAATGATTCTCTTCCTGTTTTCTTAAGAAAAAAAAAATTGTTGTTCTTTGTTTCTTTATAAAGGTTTTTCAGTACATTATAATCAGACACATTAGTGGGATCTATTTTTACATATTCAAACATGCAAACAATATAATTTGGTCAATTTAATTCCCCAGTGCCTCCCATTTCCCATTCTGTTTTCTGAGGGCATATTCAAGCATGGTAACACTGCTTTCTCTGCCACCCCTATCATTTTGTGTAGAGTGTGTTGTGAAGAGAAAATTTAATTTTTATGGCTCAAAAGGCCCTTCCTAGAATTATAGAAGAGAACTGCACAGATAGGAGATGAAATTTTGAGGGTGGCTGTGTATGGGCAGAAGAAATTTCCTAAAGAAATCACTATGGCAGATAGCTCTTGGTCTATGATATGCAGTACATTATCTCTTGTGACCTTGTTAACAAAGCTGTGATCTTATGACCACAAATCCATTTTGTCATCAATGGGGTTTCCTCATCTGTAGACAACTTTTTATATGTAAGGGGAAAAAAAAAAAAAACAGACATTTTTTAACTTTTCTTCCTGTTGCTAGTGTGCAATTACTTTACTTTCTTACTGAATTAGCCCTGCCTCAGGTGTTCTTACTTTTTTTTTTTTAAATTTAAAGCAAGTTCCCATATTCAACTGTACTCATAAATATGAAATTAACAACATAATGATCATAATTTCATATGTACATATCTGTCCCCATCTTGATGAACATCACTACAATTATACAATTTAACCTAATAAGTAAAGGTGGAAGTTTCCATGTACTTAAACTAGAGGCATAAAACAATAGGTAAATTTGAGTAAAATGGTTTTTATATAGTATTACTGGTTTAAATTTTGATTTTAATACTATAAATAACAAAGAACATATTACCAAGTTACTGGTGGAAAGTAACTATATTTGTGTGGTTGTCTTCTAGCTTTGCTTTAGATGCAAAATCTTCATACACAGAAAATAATTATCAATGATACACCAGTGCCAAACAATTTTTTTTTTTTTTGCATTCACACATCCTTATGTTTTTTGTTTTTGTGTTGTGTTATGGATTGTTAGACTAAAAGTGAGACGTCAAATTACTTCTAAATTACACATCTTATAATTTTGAAGGCAAAATACAAGGCAATTTTTCTACTTGATTGTCTGTTCTTTTCACTGCATCAAAATTATTACATAGTAAAGGGATTATCACATATTTTCTAAGACTGAATGGTAGACATTTTTCAGATGGAGGTGAGATGAAAAACTAGACCTATACCTTGAGATGGTTTAGAAACCAGGACAGGTGCTACTGCTGTGAGGAAGAAAGTTTTATCTATCAATGCTAAATACATGGGACGTGCTGTTGGAGGAAACTTGGCTTGACAGGCAGAGGTCTAAGATGGGCTTCATGATCCCCACAATCTCATAATAACACCCTGGGTAATATCCTCTGTTTGAGTCTTTGCAGAATCTATTTCTTGTGTTCAATCAACAGAACATAGCAAAGATGATGGGATGTCACAGCTGTGGTTGGGTTACCTAATTCAGCAAAGACAAGGGAATATCAGTCCCATAAGTATGCTATTCTGTACAAGACTCTCTTACCAGACTGGAGCAAACAACTCTTCCTGCTGGCCTCAAAGAAGCCAGATACCGAGAGCAATGGGTGACTCCTAGAACATGAGGGGTTTAGGGCTATAGTCACAAGGAAAGTAATTCTGTTTATAATCTAAATGAACTTGAAAGCAGGTATTTTCCCCAGTAAAGCCTCCAGAGGAGAACATAACCCAGCTTATACCTTGATTGAAGACCTGTGAGATCTTAAGCAGAGAATCAAGGTAGCCATGACTGACCAAAGAACTAAGGAAACTGTGAGTTAACAAATATTTATTGTTTGAAGCCCCTAAATCTATGGTGCCTTATGCAACAGTAGGAAACTAGTACAACCAGTGATATAGTTGTCATCAAGGAGACCCAGTTTATTGCTCCAGAGGGACATGATGGGAGTATGGCACAAGATGGGACTTCTTCCCTGGAAAGGACCAGGGTGCTAGACGGTATGTCAACAAATGGATCAGGAGCAACAAAGGACTTGAGTTACCACAGTGCATGGGTGTGGATCAATAGCAAAGCAGGCAAGGAATCAAGACAAACTTTTGTTCCCTCAGCAATGTTTACTGATGAACACAACTGATAGGAGAATAACTAAAGAGAGATGTAAAGAAATTATCCAGAAAAAGGAGATTTAACAATGATGAAGAAAGGTGATGACATCTCTTGCTCCAGTTCTATGTGTCAAGAACTCTAGGATAGAAGCAATGCCTGCTTTCCCAAGTCCAAGAAAGCAATGCCTGCTTTCCCAAGTCCTACAGTTGAGTAATGCACAGTTAGTAGAAGTTAACAGATAAAACAGGTTCATTTTGACTCAAGTGACAGGTTATGGGAAAAAAATGTCAGTTTTATCATCCATGCAATAATATAAGAAAAAGAATATTCATTAAATATAGTGTAGAAAATATAAGCAAGCCTAAAACTTTGCTGAAAGTAAACAGAACAAACTTTTGATCAAACCAGACACTAAAAAAGGGGATATGAGAACATACTGAATTTTCATTGTATTGTCACATTGCCATAAAATAATGAATTAATGTATAATGCAACATTTTGACTGTATAGCATATAAGGGCTATCTCATTTTATAATAAATCTTTATTTTAAAATATCACTGTTCTTTTGAGATATGATATTTTTCTTCAATTTTTTTGACACTTTAAATTGCCATATATTCTTTGACATGTGTCAGAATAACAACAGATTGGAAACTCTCCAAAAGGCAGGCATAATTAATGAATTCAACTGATAGACTATGTAAAGTCAAAAGAGTAGATACTTCTTCACACACACTGGTCTAGCAAAATGTCAGATTCACTTTGTTTCAGTACTTAATATCAAAGATTAAAAGTACATGACCTCTTGAATAACTTTTAAGTGCTGATTTTTACTTCTGCCTATGTTGAATAATTCTCAAACTTTAAAGATAATCCATTCTGAAGGTACATTTTAAAACCTTGAAATTAGGCAACTACTAGCAATAAAGTTAATCAAGTGTTAGAAAGTAAAAACTAGAGATTCAGGATCCAAGATGGTGGCCTAGAGGGAGACTGCACCTCCGGTCGCTCCACAACCCAGGAGTTAAGAAGGGGAGGCATTGAGAGACTCGGACTGAAGTGGAGCCACGGGTGAGTCTGCCCACTGGGTAAAGCTCGGCCCGGGTGGCAGGCCCAGATAGAGGTGGCTTATCGGAGCCGGGCAGGGCAGCTAGAGTCATCCACAGGCAGTCCTGCGCACTCCGGCGGTGGGCCCCGCCCACACAGCCAGCTTCTCCAGGTTCTCGGAACGGAACTGGCCCGCTAGTGAGAGCCTGTCTGAACAGAGCACGCTCCGAGTCCCGGAGCCCCTGCAGTGCAGTGTACTCCTGCAAAGAACCAGCGGAGAGCCTCGATCTGCAGTCAGCCTCAGGGATAAGGGCAGGGCAGCCGGAGACCTCTTCAGGCGGCACTGCCCACTCCGGCTGCGGGCTCTCTTCACGGGGTGATCCAAGATGGCGGCCTAGAGGGAGACTGCACCCCCGGTCGCTCCAGAACCCAGGAGTTAAGAAGGGGAGGCATTGAGAGACTCGGACTGAAGTGGAGCCACGGGTGAGTCTGCCCACTGGGTAAAGCTCAGCCCGGGTGGCAGGCCCAGATAGAGGTGGCTTAGCAGAGCCGGGCAGGGCAGCTTGAGTCTCCCCAAGGTAGTCTTCCACACTCCGGCAGTGGGCTCTTTCCACACGGCCAGCTGCACGGTGCAGGCCCACAGTGAGAGCATTTCCGCACAGAGCCAGTTCCAAAACGTGGAACCAGTAGGGGGCTAGGGGCAGTATTCTTCGAATGAGCTGCTTTATCAGATTCCTCCAAGACATCAGGCTACTGAAGGCTAGGAGGTGATACACTGGAAATCTACTGGGACACTATAAGCCAATAGTGGAAAACTGCAATATCTCAGGGTCCCACTGACAACTGACCATTATGAGAAAACAAGGGAAGAAAATGTCCCAAACAAACCTAGATACTACATCAATAAAACCCAATGACAGCAGAGCAGAAGAAATGTCAGAAAGGGAGTTCAGAATGTACGTAATTAAAACGATCAGGGAAGCTAATGAGGAGATGAAAGAGCAAATGCAGGCATTGAAGGAGGAGATGAAAGAGCAAATGCAGGCATTAAATGATCGCACCAATCAACAGTTAAAAGACCAAATACGGGAAGCAAGAGATCATTTCAATAAAGAGTTAGAGATACTGAAAAAAAACCAAACTGAAATCCTTGAAATGAAGGAAACAATAAACCAAGTTAAAAACTCCATAGAAAGCATAACCAATAGGATAGAACACCTGGAAGACAGAACCTCAGACATTGAAGACAAAATATTTAACCTTGAAAACAAAGTGGAACAAACAGAGAAGATGGTAAGAAATCATGAACAGAATCTCCAAGAACTATGGGATATCATGAAAAGGCCAAATTTGAGAATTATTGGGATTGAGGAAGGCTTAGAGAAACAAACCAAAGGAATGAACAATCTATTCAATGAAATAATAACAGAAAATTTCCCTAATCTGAAGAACGAAAAGGAAAACCAAGTACAAGAGGCTTATAGAACTCCAAACATACAAAATTACAACAGACCCACAACAAGGCACATTATTATGAAAATACCTAACATACAAAATAAAGACAGAATTTTAAAGGCCGCGAGAGAAAAGAATCAAATTACATTCAGAGGGAAACCAATAAGAATATCAGCAGATTTTTCAATCCAGACCCTAAAAGCTAGAAGGGCCTGGAACAACATATACCAAGCCCTGAAAGAAAATGGATGCCAACCAAGAATCTTATACCCAGCAAAACTTACCTTCAAATTTGACGATGAAATAAGATCCTTCCATGATAAACAAAAGCTAAAGGAATTTACAAAAAGAAAGCCAGCATTACAGAACATTCTCAGCAAAATATTCCATGAGGAAGAGATGAAAAACAACAATGCAAATCAGCAACAGGAGGCGCTAGCCTAAAGGAATAGCCAAATAAAGGAGAAACCGAATCATGTCAAAAACAAATATGAGTCAATTGACTGGGAATACAAATCATATCACAATAATAACCCTGAATGTTAATGGCCTGAATTCATCAATCAAAAGACACAGACTGGCAGATTGGATTAAAAAGAAAAATCCAACAATATGCTGCCTGCAAGAGACACATCTCATAGAAAGAGACACCCATAGACTAAAGGTGAAAGGATGGGGAAAAACATACCATGCACACGGACACAGCAAAAAAGCTGGAGTATCCATCCTCATCTCAGATAATGTGGACTTCAAACCAAAACTAGTCAGAAGGGATAAAGAAGGACACTACATGCTGCTTAAGGGAAGCATAAATCAGCAAGACATAACAATCATAAATATCTATGCCCCGAACATTGGCTCATCCACGTATGTCAAACAAATCCTTCTCAATTCCAGAAATCAAATAGACCACAACACAATAATACTAGGCGATTTTAACACACCTCTCTCACCACTGGATAGATCGTCCAAACAAAAATTGAATAAAGAAACTATAGATCTCAACAACACAATCAGCAATTTAGACTTAACGGACATATATAGAATATACCATCCAACAAAGAATGAATACACTTTCTTCTCAGCAGCACATGGATCCTTCTCTAAAATAGACCGTATTTTATGCCACAAAGCTACTGTTAGTAAATACAAGAAGATAGAGATACTACCTTGCACTCTATCAGATCATAATGGATTGAAATTAGAAATAAATGACAGAATAAAAAACAGAAACTTCTCCAATACCTGGAGACTAAATAATACACTATTATATGATGAATGGATAACAGAAGACATCAGGAGGGAAATAAAAAAATTCTTAGAAGTAAACGAGAACAAAGACACATCATATCAAAATCTCTGGGACACTATGAAAGCAGTACCTAGAGGAAGATTTATTTCATGGGGTGCATTCAAAAAAAGAAGTAGAAATCAACAAATAAACGAGTTAACACTACAGCTCAAAGCACTAGAAAAAGAAGAGCAGACCAATACCAAAAGTAGTAGAAGACAGGAAATAGTTAAAATCAGAGCCGAAATCAACGAAATCGAAACAAAAGAAACAATCGGAAAAATTAATAAAATAAATAGTTGGTTCTTTGAAAAAATAAATAAAATTGATAAACCCTTAGCCACACTAACAAAGAGAAAGAGGGAGAAAACTCAAATTACTAAAATTCGGAATGAACAAGGAAACATCACAACAGACACGAGTGAAATACAAAACATAATTAGAAGCTATTTCGAAAATCTATACTCCAACAAAACAGAAAACCTTGAAGACATCAACAAATTTCTAGAGACATATGAACTACCTAAACTGAACGAGGAGGACATACACAACTTAAATAAACCAATTTCAAGCAATGAAATAGAAGAGGTCATCAAAAGCCTACCAACAAAGAAAAGTCCAGGACCAGATGGATTCTCAGCCGAGTTCTATAAAACCTTTAAAGAAGAGCTCATTCCAATACTCCTCAAATTATTCCATGAAATAGAAGAGGAGGGAACCCTACCAAACTCGTTCTATGAAGCCAATATCACCCTGATACCTAAACCAGACAGAGACACATCAAGGAAAGAAAATTTCAGACCAATATCCTTAATGAACATCGATGCAAAAATTCTCAACAAAATTTTAGCAAATCGCATACAAATATATATTAAAAAGATAGTGCACCACGATCAAGTGGGTTTTATCCCAGGGATGCAAGGTTGGTTCAACATTCGGAAATCAATAAATGTCATTCACCATATCAACAGACTTAAAGTTAAGAATCACATGATTATTTCAATAGATGCAGAAAAAGCATTTGATAAAATACAGCATCCCTTCATGCTCAAAACACTAGAAAAAATTGGGGTAATGGGAACATTCCTAAACATTATAAAGGCCATCTACGCTAAGCCCATGGCTAATATCATTCTAAATGGTGAAAAACTGAAAGCGTTCCCCCTAAAAACTGGAACAAGGCAGGGATGCCCTCTTTCACCGCTTCTATTCAACATCGTCCTTGAGACTCTAGCCAGAGCAATCAGACAAACCAAAGAAATTAAAAGGATACAAATAGGAAAAGAAGAACTCAAACTATCCCTGTTCGCTGATGACATGATTATATATTTAGAGGAACCTGGAAATTCCACCAGAAAACTTTTAGAACTCATAAGTGAATTCAGTAAAGTAGCAGGTTACAAGATCAATGCTCATAAATCCAATGCATTTTTATACATAAGTGATGAATCTTCAGAAAGAGAAATTAGGAAAACTACTCCATTCACAATAGCATCGAAAAAAATAAAATACTTGGGAATCAATCTCACAAAAGAGATGAAAGACCTCTACAATGAGAACTACAGAACACTAAAGAAAGAAATTCAAGAAAACCTTAGAAGATGGAAAGATCTCCCATGTTCCTGGATAGGCAGAATTAATATCGTCAAAATGGCTATACTACCTAAAGTTCTATACAGATTCAATGCAATTCCAATTAAAATCCCAATGATGTACCTCGCAGAAATAGAGCAAGCAATTATGAAATTCATCTGGAAGAATAAAAATCCTAGAATAGCTAAAGCAATCCTCAGTAGCAAGAGCGAAGCAGGGGGTATTGCAATACCAGATCTTCAACTCTACTACAAAGCAATAGTAACAAAAACGGCATGGTATTGGTACCAAAATAGACAGGTAGATCAATGGTACAGAATAGAGGACATGGACACAAACCCAAATAAATACAATTTTCTCATACTAGACAAAGGTTCCAACAATATGCAATGGAGAAAAGATAGCCTCTTCAACAAATGGTGCTGGGAAAACTGGAAAACTATATGCAATAGAATGAAACTAAACCCCTATCTCTCACCCTACACAAAACTCAACTCAAAATGGATCAAGGACCTCGGAATCAGACCAGAGACCCTGCATCTTATAGAAGAAAAAGTAGGTACAAATCTTCAACTTGTTGGCTCAGGATCAGATTTCCTTAACAGGACTCCCATAGCACAAGAAATAAAAGCAAGAATCAACAACAGGGATAGATTCAAACTAAAAAGCTTTCTCTCAGCAAAGGAAACTATCAGAAATGTGAAGAGAGAGCCTACAGAGTGGGAGAATATCTTTGCCAACCATACCTCAGATAGAGCGCTAATTTCCAGAATCTATAAAGAACTCAAAAAACTCTACACGAAGAATACAAATAATCCAATCAACAAATGGTCTAAGGAAATGAACAGACACTTCACAGAAGAAGATGTACAAGTAATCACCAGATATATGAAAAAATGTTCAACATCCCTAGTAATAAGGGAAATGCAAATCAAAACTACCCTAAGATTTCATCTCACCCCAATTAGAATGGCGATTATCAAGAATACAAGCAACAATAGGTGTTGGCGAGGATGTGGTGAAAAAGGAACACTCATACATTGCTGGTGGGGTTGCAAATTAGTGCAACCACTCTGGAAAGCAGTGTGGAGATTCCTCAGAAAGCTTGGAATGGAAACACCATTTGACCCAGCTATCCCACTCCTTGGCCTATACCCAAAGGACTTAAAATCAGCATACTACAGAGATACAGCCACATCAATGTTCATTGCTGCTCAATTCACCATAGCCAGATTGTGGAACCAACCTAGATGTCCTTCAGTTGATGAATGGATAAAGAAACTGTGGCATATTTATACAATGGAATATTACTCCGCAATGAAGAATGATAAAATTATGGCATTTGTAGGCAAATGGTCGAAATTGGAGAATATCATGCTAAGTGAGATAAGCCAATCTCAAAAAACTAAAGGACGAATGATCTCGCTGATAAGCGGATGAGGACATATAATGGGGGGTGGGAGGGGCTAGCATTAGGTTTAGGGTTAGGTTTAGAGTTAGGCTAAGGAGAGCGGCAAGAATGAAGGAAAGAAGGACTGTGTAGAGGGAAAAGAGGGGTGGGAGGGGTGGGAGGGGTGGGAGGGGTGGGGGGGAGGGGAAAAATATAATAAACATCATTACCCTATGTAAACGTAAAAAAAAATAAATAAATAAATTAAAAAAAAAAAGAAAGTAAAAACTAGAAAAAACTTGCATCATTAAGTTCACAAAACCACTTCTATATAATTTATGTAAATACCTCTTTAATGTTAAAAATCAGATGATGTGCATTTGGAATTTCTTCTGTAGAATTAAATATTTTGAATATTAGAAGATGTCGTCCCAAGTTTCACTTCATTCTCAAGAACAAATATTTGAAAACCTCGCTCATGTAGGCCTTTTTTTGGAGAAAATCAAAAGTTAATTAAGGTTAAACAAGGTCACAAGAGCTGGGTCCTCACCCCATGAGGCTCATGGCCTTATAAGTAGAAGACATCCAGAGCTCTTTCTCAATGAGTGTGCAGGGGAAAGGTCACGTGAGTACGTATCAGGAAGGCACCATCTGTCAAGGGGAGAGACCTCAGAATGGAATCAGCATTGTCTTCTCCTGTGTGTTGGACTTCTAGCCTTTGTAACTGTGAGAAAATAAGTTTCAGAATGGAATCAGCATTGTCTTCTCCTGTGTGTTGGACTTCTAGCCTTTGTAACTGTGAGAAAATAAGTTTCTGTTGTTTAAGGCACCCAGTCTGTGATGTTTTGTGATGGCAGCATTAGCTAATACAGGTATTCATACATTAATTTGCCTAAATAATGTTTAATACAAAAAAGGTGCTTAAGAGATACTTGTTGAATGAAGGAATAAACTCAGGAATTTTTCAATATTTAATACAGCCATAGATGTCTTAACTTCTAATTTGGGGACATAGTGTTTATACAAATCAATCCATGAATATCTAATGAATGCTATTTTCTGCTGGCTTACAAACTGTTCACATTTCTGTTTTGTGAATGCAAACTGTTTATTTTGCATAGTAAATACTTATAATATGAAATCATTTGTATTGCATTTAAAGTGTAAGTAAAATGGAACAAATTAATAGAATCAACCTGACATGCACTGGGATGTAAATTATGTCTCAGGGCAACATTGTTAAAAGGGCTGAATTCCTACAGAAATGATCTTTAAAGACAAAATCTTATTTGCTTACAGAAAGATGTGTGGGCCACTGGACAACAATGTAACTTAATGTTCATTTATCATCTTGGTTTTTTACACCAGAAGTTAAGGCAGTGACTTTCTTTTAGGGTCCATTAGGCAGAACACCTGAATTTCAGACCCCAGGTGATGGAAAAGAAGCTAGTAAATGTGAGCACATGGATAGTAGTGGAAGATTCTGCTGCATAGTCAGTCTTGAGTTCAAGTGTTGAATGACTATTGAATCTACTCTGATTCCAAATACTGTACCAGAGTTTGCTAAAGAAAATATTTGAGGGATTTAATAAAAGAAATTAGAGATTATAGGGATAATGTTGCGGAGTCAGAATAAACCAAAAAAATGATCTCAAGGAAGCAGGAAGTCATATAAATCACTACAAGGATACTGATCCTACTGTATCAAAGCTAGTGAAGTCTTGGAAGGACTTGGGAAGTTACCTGGGTGCAGCTGCCAAACTCCTGTACCTGGAAATGCTGCAGGGGTACTAAGGATTCTGACACCCTTTCTTCATCCAAATTGTTTAGCAGACCCTCTCATTGACAATGTAAACTTGAATTCACCTAGCAATAAATTCCGTGGTCTCTTCCTTTTAAACTTTCAGCCCAGTTTTTGAAATACACACAGAAGTTAAAAAGTAAAAGAATATTTCTGGTTATTATGTAGAAAATATGTGTGTGTGTAACTAGCTTTATAATTGCTTACAGATCCATTTTGTCTTTGGCTTTTCCATGAAATCCAGATACTTTCCCTTTGTTTCTTAACCTTGTTTTCCATGTTCTATGAATATTAATAAAACCTACTGTGCTTTGATGAGTTGAAGGATTTTGATATTTAAATTCTTTCATTTCTAATATGCTGTGATTGCAAGAGTTTACCCTTGTCCTTGTCAGTATTTAAAATTCTCATCTGTAAAATGCAAACGCTCAATTTTAGGTAAAATTCCTCGATTAACCTGCACTGACAACCTCCAGTGTAGACTAGAGAAAATCATTCCTTTTTCAAGACAAGTGCTGATGCCCCTATTTCTGAATAAAATGTTTTTAAAACATAAATGAGAAATTAAATGCCCCATAAAATATTTATGATATTTGAATAGAGCTTATATTGCCCTTATTCTCAAATTTTGTTTGAATTTAAGCTAATAATTATAGTATTTTATGGGCAGACACTAAAAGAATGCTACATTTTTATATTCAGATTTTTCTCATGCAATTAAAATACAATGTGATATCTATGAGAAAAATGATCCCATTTATCTGATAACTAAAAATATAAAATAATTAAAAATTCACTTACCAAAAATGCATGGAAACTAAATGACAAAAACTTTAATATGCTGCTGGTCATAAAATTTATTTGGGATCTCTGTCATAAAGTTTGCTTTTTCTCTGCAGCAACCCATAGATCTATAAGTATGTGGGAAAACTTACTAGCTCTCTTCTTTAAAGAAATAATAATACAATTGTCAATCTTACAAGTGAACAAAGAGAGCAAATCCCTTGTAGTTCTTACTGTTGGAAAGTAAGAGACCAATGACTAGTCAGGATATAATAGGTAGTTCCAGGTGGTGAGACAGCCATAAGAGGTTTGACAAGCTCTCTGGTACTCTGGTTGTGTGCATGTGCAGCAAAGACCAGAAAGGAATAAGGCCACCGACTTCCTTGCTGACAAATCCCATGTAAATGTGTAGACAAAAATGTGAGTAAGATTGGTGGGACATAGAAGCTATAGGACACATTAAAAGTCAGAAATTTGCATTTTCTTCCCAGCTAACACACAGATCTATGAGCATATTAGAAATCTTACTAGCTCAAGTATCTGATCATAATCTCTGCCCAATTTTGACTAATTGAGAGTTACAATCTATAGGAACATTGACCTAAAAGCTTAAATATAATCAGAGGCTCACTAATATTCAACTAAAATTCAGAGTGTGTGGAAGAAGATTTTCCTGGTTTTAGTCCATGGAAGTCATTAAATCATGAGATAACAGCAACAGGAAACATAGCAAACCTCTGAGAGGAGAATATTAGGATCAGGTTTGCTATACTACAATCCACTATTTTACTAAAAATTGAGACATGTAAGGAAACCAGTGGGACCTGTAGCCAAGAAAAAAAAAAAAGTGTCAGTAGGAACTGTGTCCCCACCACATGTTGGAATTAGATGACAAAATTACAAAAGAGTGATTATAAATGTATTCAAAGAACTAAAGACCATATTTAGTGGTAATATAAATAAAATTATAAATGGAAATCATCAAGGTGGAAAGCATAATAAAGGACATGAAAACTCCATTAGAGGAACTCAAAAACTTGGAATATGAGAAGGACCAGTAAACTTGAAGTTAGATAAATATAAAGTATCCTACCTAAAAAGAAGCCAAGAATATTGAAGATAGATGATCAGACCTCAACAACTTGTGGACACTTACTATACCAACACATATATACATATTATACATAATGGAAGACCCAGAAGAACAAGAGATTCTAAAGAAGGAGAAACAGATACATGAAGAAATCATGTATGCTAGACTTCCAAATTTAAGAAAAGTATCCATCTAGATGCTCAAGAAAAGGAGACTAAACGAAAGTGTATTCACACCTGGACATATCATAGCCAAACTGATGAAATCCAAAGCTAAAAAGATGTCTTGTTAAACAGCAACATAAAAATGACTGATCATGTGCAGAAAACAACAATATTGTGTTGACTGACTTCATAAAGCACAGTAGAGACTGGAAAAATGGAATTGGGTTGAAAGCATTAAAGACAGGGATAGGGGATTAAAAAAAGAATTCTATATTTAGCACAATTACTTTTTAAAAGTGAAGGCAAAATAATTATATCCTCAGATAAGCAATCAGATATACAGGAATAATGGAACATAGAGTGTTTTCCCCATTGACATAAAAAAAATGAGGCAAGAATTTCTACTCTCCCCATTTCTACTCAAAAATGTGCTGATTGTCCTAGGTCTGGCATTAAAGGAAATAAAGTGCATGTTGACTGAAAACGAAGATTAATGATGTGACCAAACTTGTAAAAATAGGAAATTCTCAGGAAGCCTGTAAGTGATTTGAACTTCTAAATGACTTTAACAAAGTCAAAGGAGACAAGGTTAATATATGAAACTCCACTGCATTTCTGTGTACTAGCACAAACAACTTGGAAATTGCAATTAATGGGCTGGGAATGTAGTTCAGCAGAATCCTTGCCCAGTATGCACAAGATCCCAGCTCTCACCCATGGCACTGAGAAAATTTAATTTTTAATTATAAATTTTAAACTATCATCAGCAATCTAAACCACTTATATATACACACACATATATAAACATATATGCATACACAGCTATCCCTTTGCAACCATGGGAGGTTGGTCTGGGGCCCTCCAGACATCAAATCCATAGGTGCTCATGCCACTTATATAAAATGGCACAATATTTGCATCTCATCTGTGGACATCTTCCTGTACACTTTAAATCATGATAGATAACTTATACTACCCAGCAAAATATAAATTCCATGTAAATATTTATCACACTTTATTGTTTAGGGAATAATGTGAAGAGGAAAGTTTGTAAGGTTCAAATGATGCAGTTTATCTGGATATTTTCTTTTTTTCCCCTCATTATCTTAGTGTGCCAATGTGAGAGTTTATTTTAATTGAGAATTTTTTACATATTAATAGGGTGCATTATGGTACTTTGATATGTGTATGAATGTCATAAGTATGACTAATAAACATTTCCATTTCTTCAAACAATCATCATTTTTATTTGTTGGGAATTTCATGTTTAATGCATCATAATCATGTAAAATTTGTCCCAGGAATGTAATGATCAAGGATCAACTAAAGTATTTTTATAATAAATAGAATCAAATTAATCTTTCTATAATTTTACCCTGAATGTTGAAATAATTTTATAAGGTATTACTTTAAAATGAATTAAGTACAATAGCTACAGAAAAGTTATTGATATAGTTAAACAGTAAAAGTATTTCTTTTACAGTTAAAAATAAAATTAGAATATTTAATCTCTATGCACTATGGAAAAGTAGTATAGAGATTCTATGTGAAGCCAAAGAAAAGCACAATAATGAAATAAATACAGCAAGCCATGTGATTTGCTACCCAAAACTTATGTGAGCAAGCATTCAAACACAAGCACTATTAATAACATTAAAATGTGAAACTATTCTATCATATTAACATGGGAAAATAAGTACTTCTCCTAAACACCAGGAATGATTACAAATACATAATACACTAAAATGATCACTGCTAGTAAAAATAAGGGCTCTAAACTAACTCTATTCCATGTTCTCAGCTATCATGACTCAATTTTTCCAACTTTCTGCTATTCGTAAGTTACATAATCAGCAAGATCCTATTCAAGCACTGAAAATCTATTTTAGGGAAACACAATAATCCATTCTAAATGTAGTCTAGAAAAGTAATTGTCCTAGGATAAGGTGCAATAATTAATATGGATAAATGAGATGGAGGTGAGGATATATTTTCCCTACCAGAAATCTAAACATCAATATACTATTTTGTTAGGGTAATTTAAAAGGAATTGATCAGCAAAGAAGAAACCATGTTCTATATTTTCTATTATCAACAGTTTATTTTTCACATATTTTAAAAGTAAAACAAAACTAGAAAATATCATCTGACAAAGACAGATAGAGACAAAGATAGAGACAGACAGACAGAGTAACATCTTAGCTGTTACTCCCTTGAAAAGCCCTTAGGATCTCATTAGAGGCATTCAAAGCCTTAGTCCCCATTGTACATTACTTTTCTGATTCTCTTTATTCCACTGTATAAGAGAAAAGATCTCTGTTTTTCTTGTGAATGCAAAGCAAGTCCCAAAAAGGACCAAGTAATAAATTTTGGGGTATATTTTTACTAAAGTGCTAGACTAGATGGGCACTGCTTTTGGGAAAGTTCCAGCAGACCATGCCCAGCCACTTGCCCTCTACACACACAAAAATAATGATGATGATAATAATAATAATAATAATAATAATAATAGTAATAGTAATAGTAATGGTAAAGTAAGACATGAATGTATTTATTTAGCATAACCATACTGGGAAGCAGGGAAATTATTAGAACATTAATTCCTATTTTCAAGGAGGTAGCAGAGGCTTGGTTTTAAATAGGGGATCATAGAAAAGTATGGGTAGCAGTGAGAGGTGTGCAGTGTGCAAGGTCAAGCAGTCTTCGTCAAACTACAGTTGATCATTCTTATTGATAAAAAAGTTGCTGCTACCTGGTGCTTGTCACAGGCTATTTATCCCTTCATACTCCCTGTCCCTGGAATTGAAGATGACTGTGGGAGGAGTGACTCATAAAAAAACTTGGGGATACAGAAAAATACAGGGTCTCAAAAGAAAAATTCATGTGAACCATTAGAATGCAGGTTCATGCAACCATGAACCTTTGGAATGCAGAACAAGCACCTCATGATCAACCCAGTTGATGCCCTTGGCCTGGATCCTTGACCTCAAAAAGTAACATAATATGAGAACAATGAGCAAGTGCTAGAAAAACTGTCATGAAATCCTATAACTCTTCCATGACTTTACCTAGAGTTCAGCCCCTAGATACTGTTCCTCTATAAATATTAACTCCTCAAAACAAGAGTTTACTGTTTCTCAGTCTTGAGATGTTGAGCATCCCTCCTTTGAATCTGTATTCCTAGTTTAACCACAGATGTGCTTCTTACTTTTGACATAGTCCACATTCCCCTGGAATGTTTTCTTGCTTTGCTAAGTAAATCTCTGTGCCTCTAATTGATGTCTCCATAAATTCATTTCTGTGTTATTTGTCAAGAACTGCACTTGTCCTGAGTTGAGGATCTCTGGAAACTCCTCGGACCTCCTACAGTAACAAGAGAAAGGGCAAATTAGAAAGTCTAGATGGAGTTAGGCCTTTGAGTTTAGTACAATTACTGGAGACTTCTAGGCACCACTGTGATGGTGTAGAATAGGATGTCATAAAAGCCATGAGCTGATAATTTTTTGATTTGGTTATCACTATAAATCTTGAAAAATATCTTAGTTACTCTTAGTATCTTCAGCATTAACAGGGAAGAATCACTTGCTTTAGACAAATACTGAAATCATGAACATGTCTACTGTAGAATTGAGCAAAATTTAAGGTGATAAAGATAGAATTACCCCTGGGACATCTAGAGTCTCAAGAAGAATCAGTGCTTTTAGCGAAAGCAATCTCTAAGTCCCTGTTGCAATATTAAATTATAAAAACGTATCCACATATGGTAAAAAATGATGTGGTATGATAGTCACTACTTTTTTGCTGATTGCCAATTACTACTGGGGTCATAAGCTAGAGGTCTGACTCTGGAGCTCCAACATATCAGGTCTGGTCACTCAACCCAAAAACAAAGAGAAATGGTAATGATGAAAAGTACAAAAAACTTTAATCAGTGTAGCTACACCAAAAGGACAAGAAAACATTCTTAGCCCAGTCTTTGAGGGCCTGACAGTGACTCTGAGGTTTATAGAAAGGGATATAAGGGAAAGGGTTGGGGGTTTGCATAGCTAGAGGCTTTGCACAGCTGCTAAAGCAGGTGAACCTCATCAGGTACAGTCTGGTCCATTGATATTTTATGATTGGTCAGGTGAGGGCCTTGAAGAAAGTTGCAGTTGCCTGGAAAGGTATCTTCAAGTCATGATGAGGTGTTTATAAATAAAACATGTTTTTCCTGGAATTCAAGGTGACTCAGAGCATAGGATATGGATGCAAACTAGAGGCAATGATATGGAGTCTAAAGTCATTGATCCTGCTTTTAGTCACCCGTTCGATACTTGCAGGCAAAAGTAGAGTCTAAGTCCCTATTATTTGAACAGTTTACTTTATAACTTCCAAGTGAACTTCACTTTTTTTTCCCTGTAAAGAGTGTATCATGCCAATTTATTATAGAATGCAGTTAAAAAATATTTTGAGTTTAGCCCCTCCAGTTTAAAAGCACTTAAAGTAACACTTGAACAGCTATGCAATGATCTCTCCCTTACCGGTTCCCTCCTACCAAGTACTCTAAAGAGGATTTTGAGAACATTTGATTCATTTCTTGTTATAAACAATCAAAGAAGTTATTGTAAACGTATTTGCTTCCCAAAGAAAACCATCTTCCAAATTTCCAAAGCAGGCACTGTTACTTGGCATCAGGTATTTCAGAATGACAGACTGTTTGGTATTGTAAGACCAAAATATAATACCTATTTAACCAGACATACACATTACAACTAGAAAAAAATTACAAATGTTCATCTAGTGTAACTATTCCACCAGGAATTATGGGGAAAGGTACTGCATCCCTCTCATATCAACACACATCTACTACACACTTACATGCTTTGAGTTCATCCCGTCAAACACGTGGAAAGTTTTTCTACAACATAAAATTCACAGGTAGGTTAATACGTCTTACACTATCCTTCCTCTGCCAGGTTTCTTCACCCAAGAGTACAATGGTTACGGATATATGCTATTAGCTCTATTTATAAGTTGATATTTCAGTGGGGTGAAAAACCAACTATCTCAACCAAAATGACTTTTGGTTATGATTCATGTATAGAAACCACTACATAAAAGAAACAATGGAGACCAATATCCAACCCAAACACCTAAACAAAAATTTCTCACCTGCTAAAAACTGGCAGTGAAACTGCTATTCTTTGAATTGTATAAGTTACTGTACAGAGGAATTCAGATCAACGTCTTTTGCAGAAGCACAAGTTACGTGTTGCACCGGACAGGATGAGACTGGATTCTAGGTGCAATTCCACAAGTGGATGTTGTTGCAAAGAGCTGAAGATCTGGAAGGTGACAGTTTTCCAATGCTTTCCTAGCTTCCCCAAAGTTGGAAAACAACAATGGTGTAACTTCTTACATGAACAAAGGATAGTCTTGAAATCAGTAATATACATGCACACACACTCAGACATGAGGGAAGGAGTGAGACACTACTGTTCCACATGGTGCTGTGGTTGTTTCCACAGTCTTTCTGCACTTGACATGAGGTGGCTTCATGGGAGGCCCTTTCCTACTAGTTGGGGCTGTGCCTTGTACACTGGCTAGAAGCGGAAAGCACTCCCTGGACCCACTGATCAACCTACCCTAGTCGAAAACAGAACCTATAGAAAAGAACAAGTACAAGACAGTATCGTTATTCGTTTTCTCAAGATGTCCCCAAATGTCCTTGTGCGATCACAAACTCAGCGATTGGATCAAGACATTCCTGGGTGCCAGGGACGTGGACTGAGGCACAGCATCAGAACAAGGAGACTAAGCTTGATTCTATTCTGAGCAACATGAACTGGAATTTCTGCCACAGTGGTCACAGCTGCCATCTCCAAAGTTGTGACCGACCCCTTCCACAGTAAAAGATTCCTCTGGTGAGTATGACTGAGAACGCTTCTTCACCCAGTGCCAGTTCAGCTCAGATGGATTGGTGTGTACTCCAGCATTCTCCTCTGGATGATTTTCAGCTTAGGTCTCTTCATCCTATCTATCTCCTCCTCTTCCTCGTTCTCCTGATCGCTCTCACACGTGGACCACAACACTGGGGGTGGTGTCAGTCGCTGCATGCAGTTCGTACTTCTCTCCTGGCCCAAGTTTGGAGATTGCATATAAAAGATCATAATTTATGACTGGAGTAGCATCTTCCACTTGTTTCCAACCAATCCGCTGAGAGGCAGGCAGCAAGATCAGGAACTGTTTGGATTGCGTGGAGCCAGGTGTGAGCTTCCTATGTGTAAAGTCTGAGCAAAATATAACTTCATTTCCTTCCCAAGAAACTCAGTCTTGTGCAGCTGCAGTCTGGCATCGGCTGCAGATAAGGGGTTGCTGAAGCTTATTCAGACACGTTTGAAGCTCTTAAAATACTGAAAGGTGATATCCTTGTCATACGTCCTAAAGAGAGATTTAAATTTGGCCCGGCACAGGCAGTCCAGGAAAACGCGCGGGTCCAGGTGGCAGGCAATGGTGGCACTGAGCAGGTCCTGCAGGTCCACCTCCTCCATCTCGCAGTCATGAAGCTCCATTCGCCGCCGCCCTCGTCTGCCACGGGCTGCCCGGAGAATGGCGCTAAGGACTGCAGCATCACCCCTGGCGGCGCCGGCGACTCAGCCTCAGCCACTGCCCCCAGCCAGCCGGCCACGCCGTCCTCCATCCCCGCGCTCCCGCCCGGCGCGCGGGGCTCGAAGTCAAGCGCTCTCCCTTCCAGGCCGCTGCCGCAGGCTCCGGTTAACCCGCTCCGGGTCACGCGGCTGTCGACGGCGGGCTCTCACCATGGTTCCTGGAGACCCCGACTGTGAGGGTGGCCTGAACTTCACTTTTGGAAAAAAATCAAAATCTTAATATGAAGGATTTTTTTTCAATAACACAGGAGGTAAATATTACAATGCTATACAGCAGAATCCAGAAAGCCACGCATGCATAATGTTTTATTTTTATATATAATTATGCTTCTAAATTTATGCATTTAAATTTGTTTTGATGTTTGAGTTGGCACACGAATGAAAATTTCCCAAATAATACTACATAGAAAATATATTACTGATAAAAGTCTAAGTATTTTAATAACCACAATACAAATAAAATTTCAAAATGAGGAATTACATATAAAGGCAAATATAAAACAAGGAAAGATGAACAAAATTGAGCAATAAAGATCAAACCAAAATATCTTCACATACATCATCACTTTAATATAAATTTATATTTTAGTATAAAATTATATGGAAGAAAGTACTTTCAATATTTATGAAAATTATAAATATCTAATTTGCAATTAACTCCTACAAATAGATTACAAAACACAAATAATAGAACTGTAAACATAGAATGTAACTATGCAATTGAGATAAGAAAATGAAAATGGCAACTAGACTATTGAACAATAATATAGGTAATATGAAAATAGTATTCAAAATAATATTGATGGAAATAAAGACTAGGAAGGAATTTATAGGAAAAAAAATTATGTATATCCCCAGTACTGGTGGTTGAACCCAGAGCCTTTCATATGCTAGGCAAGTCTTCTATCACTAAACTATATTCATGGCCAATTTTTCTTTTTATTATGTTTTGAGACAGGACCTCAGGTTGCCTAGGATGGGTTTCTACAACGTGTGATCTTCTTGCTTCAGCCTCCAAAGTAGCAGGGGTTGCAAGCATGTGCTCCTGTGTTTGGTTCCAAATTACACTTTTACCCAATAATTCATGTCATTATTTATGCAAAAATAATATGTTGAATTTTTCTACAAAATATGTTTGAATGTTTGTCAAAGCTGTTTCAATAGTAAAATAGTTTAAATGGTTAAAAATACATCTAATAACAAGATAATAGTTATTTTAAAATTTATACTAGGGATTTTTATAGTATACATATTGAGATTTACTATGAAGCCATAAAAATTAGTGAGGCATTTTGATTATGTACAGTATTTTATAATGCTGATCGTATATATATCCAAACATTTATGTATGGGTAAATTGAAGATTTAGAGAACAGTCAAATACTACCCTTACTTTTGACATCTACTGGAAGTTCAAAAGTTTGTTGCAGAGCAAGACCTTTCAAGGATGCAGAGTGATCACAGATGTCTTTAATCACTGGTTCTTGCAACCACACTGGAAAAACTTCAGGCTTAGAATAGCAGGCGTAACTTTATTAGGAGGTATAATTAAAGGGAAAAGGGTACACACGGTAGACCCAGTTTGTAGAAAATTATCCTCTTTATTCTCATATTCCTACATGATGCTTGGTTAGACAGACATTATTTGTGACCAAATGTCCTCAGTCTGCTGACCTCCCCAGGAGACCACCTCTTGTGGTCATATGAAACAAAGTCCCCACCATAAATTGTTGAGGGCCATCTTGGACAAGATGGCGCTTGGCAATGAGCCAAAAGGCACTGGGTACCAAAATAAGGAAGTACCCATAAAGGTTGCTTGCCTACTAGTTCCTTGGAGACTTATGATGTGTTGACACCAGGCTCTAGGATTGGCTATCTAATATCATGCCGCGCGTGGACAGCTCGTGATTCATATAGTGCTATGCTGACATTCCTCTGCATGCTCTCCTGTGTGAGAGAAAGCTTTGCTATAATTGGCTGATAAGCTAGGAGCCTGGGGGAGGAGAGGGGGAGAGGGAAGAAGAAGGGAGATAGTGGCAGAAAAACAGGGAGGACGCAATAAATCTGGTCAACTAAAGATTGGTGGTGTCTCCTTTCTCCATGCCGGTTCCGCTGCACGGAGCAAGTGGTGGCCTGGACGGGGAGCTTCTTCCTCCTTCTGTGCCCTCCCACGTAAGTAACTTAAGGTAAGCTATAGGAAAACTAAGTAACTTTAGGTAAGCTATAGGAAAACTGTAGGATAACCCTGGTAAAGGGAGGCCACATAACCCCGGTAAAGGGAGTCTGCATAACCCCGGTAAAGGGAGGCCACATAACCCTGGTAAAGGGAGGCCACATAACCCCGGTGAAGGGAGTCAGTATAACCCCGGTAAAGGGAGGCCACATAACCCCAGTGAAGGGAGTCTGCATAAACCCGGTAAAGGGAGGCCACATAACCTGGTGAAGGGAGTCTGCATAGCCCCAGTAAAGGGAGGTCTCGTAACTCCAGGATGGGGTCACAAGTGTCTAGAAATCAAATGATAGGAATCATACAAGATGTACTTAAGGCTAATGGAACTGCCATAAAACGATCTACTGTAACAGCATATGTAACTACACTGACCAAGGATTAGTCCTTGGCTGTTGGAAGAGGGAGTCCTAAATATTCCACAATGGGAACATGATAAAGAGGATCTTATTAAAGCAGAAAAGCAATCCCCGTTACCTAGAGGTACTTTTCCCATGTGGCAGCTCACTTAAGGAATGTCTAACATCTAAAAAAGGTAAAATAATAACTTTAGTTAAAAAAGGAAATATATGTCTGGAAGAGATAAAGAAACAACTAAGTGTAACTTCTCCTGAAGAGGAAGAAGAGGAGGAGGGCTTACTGGGGAGGAATTAGAAAGAGCATCAAGGACATTGTCGCCCCCATCAGTTATATCAGAAAGGAATACCAATCCCTTCCCAGTAAGCCCCCCCTCAAGCAGCCTGCCCCCTATATCCTCCAAAGTATCCTTGGGAGGAGTAATCTCATGCTATAAATCAGATGGGTTTTTTCACCTGTGGGACAAGAAACCCCCCTTAAGGAAACCTCAGCAGTCTCACAATTCTTCCCTGTACTAGAGGACCAAAATAGACAAAGATTCCACCAACCTCTGGATTTCAAAACAGTAAAAAATTTTAAGGAGGCAGTGGCTACATATGGTCCACAGGCCCCATTTACAATTAGTATGTTGGAATCAGTAGCAGGGCTGAATCTAGTGCTGGAAGATTGGAAAAGGCTATGTAAAGCTGTGCTATCAGGGGGGCAGTACCTAGTGTGGAAAACTGCATGGCAGGAAGCCTCATTAGAAATGGCATGACATAATGCTGCCGCAGGCTTTCCCCAAAGAAATGTAGAAATGCTAACAGGAGAAGGAAACTATGAAGGTATTCAACAGCAGATTATTTACGATCCTGGGGTGTATGCACAAATTGCTGCTGCTGCCACTAAAGCCTGGAAGTTAATTCAAGGGTCAGGAGATTTACAGGGGCAGTTGTCTAAGGTGATTCAGGGGAGTAACGAACCATTTGCAGATTTTATTGATAGACTAATCCAAACGGCTGCTAGAGTATTTGGGGATTCAGAACAAGCTATGCCCTTAATAAAACAATTAGCTTATGAGCAAGCAAATAGATGGTGTAAAGAAGCTATAAGACCATGGAAAGATCAAGATTTAAGTACATATATAAAGGTCTGCAGGGATATCAATGATGCAGTCGTTACAGGACAAGTAATAGCTGCTGCTCTTCATGGGCCAAATCAGGGGCAATCGAGAGCTAAAGGAATAGTATACTTTAAGTGTGGGCAAGAAGGGCACTTCAGAAGAGACTGCCCTGAAGGGCCCACAGGATTAAAGCCCAGGGGAACACCTAAGACTAGAGAACAGCAAGGGACAAATCAACCTGCCCCAGGTCTATGTCCCCGGTGCTGGAAAGGAAGGCACTGGGCGAGATTTTGTACATCAAGATTTGACATAGAGAGAAATCCTCTTCCTACCCAGTCAAAAAACAGCCAGGGGGGGCCCAACTCAGGGCCCTCAAACATATGGGGCCTTTCAGAATCCCATAGTAGAGATCCCCACTCACAATCCTTTCCAACTATCTCCTCATTGTCCCGAGGAACATCAGGGAGTGGGAGATTGGACCTCTGTGCCTCCGCCCGACTCGTTCTAACCCCAGAGATGGGAGTACAAGTGGTCCCCCCGGGCATACATGGACCACTCCCTGAGGGCACAGTAGGATTATTGTTGGGGCGGAGTTCCACAACTCTGTCAGGATTACAAGTATTTCCAGGAGTCATTGATTCTGATAATACTGGGGAAATAAAGATTATGTTATCCTCCCCTCAAGGGGTATCTGTTGTTTCTCCAGGAGACAAAATAGCCCAAATATTGATATTGCCTGGCCATCATGGGACTTTTCCCAGTTCACAAAGGACTGGAGGAGACAACGGGTTTGGATCCTCAGGATCGGGTGTCTTTTGGGCACAATCAACAAAAAATAGACCCATACTTAAATTGAAAGTTAATGGTACTCCCATAGAGGGTCTAATAGACACGGGTGCTGACATCTCTATTATAAGATAGAAGGACTGGAACAAATCATGGCCTGTTACAGCATCCAGTACTACCTTATGGGGACTTGGATTTGCCCAAACCCCATTACAAAGTTCAGCTGTATTATCTTGGGAGGACCCTGATTGGAAAAGGGGGACATTCCAACCTTATGTATTAGCTCACCTGCCTGTCACTCTTTGGGGAAGAGACATTTTAACACAGATGGATAGTGTCATTTCTTCCTCAATTGAATGAAATATTTCCTGTCTAAACCCAACCATTTTCCAGTCATGGTGGGACAAGGTTATATCCCTGGAAAAGGACTAGGCAATAATCTACAAGTTATGACCTGCCCCATTCAAGCTGAAGGACAAACAGGGACTAAGGGGCTGGGTTTTCTGGAGGGGCCACTGAACCATTAAAGATAACATGGAAATCCAATAATCCTATCTGGGTCCCCCAGTGGCCCCTTTCTAAAGAAAAAATAGAGGTGGCCCAGGAAATAGTTAATCAACAATTGAAGGAAAATCATATCATTCCTTCCACTTCCCCTTGGAATACACCCATTTTTGTCAAAAAAAAAAAAAAAAAAAAGTCCGGAAAATGGCAACTCTTGCAAGATCTGAGAGTCATAAATTCCAGTATGCAGATTATGGGCCCGGTGTAACTGGGTCTCCCCTCATTAGCTGCTGTTCCAAAACATTATCATATCATCTCTATAGATATAAAAGATTGTTTCTTTTCCATTCCTGTGCATCCCAAGGATGGCCCTCGATTTGCCTTTTCCATTCCCTCTTTGAATAATGAAGGGCCTAATACTAGATACCAATGGGTGGTCCTTCCCCAGGGAATGGCAAATAGTCCCACTATGTGTCAAATATATGTTGGCCAGGCTATATCACAGATTAGATAAAATTATAAAGGACTTTATTGTCTCCATTATATGGATGATATTCTTTTGGCTCATAAGGAACAGGAGACCTTATTAGGGGTATTTGATGATATCAAAACCCTAAAAAAAATGGGGATTACATGTGGCCCCAGAAAAGGTGCAAACCCGCAGCCCTATTACCTTTCTAGTACATCAAATATTAGATACCTATGTTAGGCCACAAAAAATTAAATTAGCCACAGGAAAGCTTAAGACTCTCAATGATTTCCAAACATTATTAGGTAATATAAATTGGGTAAGACCAAATTTGGGAATCACCACTGGTCAACTTAAGCCTCTGTTTGATATTCTCCTAGGATATTCAGACCCTACATCCCCCAGAATTTTAACTCCTGAAGACAGAAAAGCCTTAAGATTAGTAAAACAAGCTTTAGAAAATGCTCATAGTGATAGAGTTGATCTATCCTTCCTTTTAGCCTCATAGTGTTAGATTCTGAATATACTCCTACAGGTCTGGTATGGCAAACTGGACCCCTGATATGGATCCATTTGCCAGTATCCCCCAAATATGTTGTTTCCCCATATCCTGTGATGGTAGCAATTCTAGTTACATTAGGACTTAAGACAGCCCTTCAAGTTTTGGAGTTCATCCTCAGACAGTTATTGTCCCATTCTTGGCAAAACAGATTTAATACTAGTTAACAGTAATGAAGATTGGGCAATTTATTGTTCCACCATGGCCACATTTGATAATCACTTGCCAAGTTCACCTATTGTCAGCTTCTTCAAAAAACAGCCTGTTATTTTCCCTCAGGTTGTTAAGACTCAACCTATCCCAGCAGCAAATAAAATCTTTACAGATGGCTCCTCCTCCGGCACAGCTACAGTAGTTTCTGACATAGTACAGACTATTATTACTTCTCATAAGTCTGCTCCAAAAACTGAACTAGAAGCAATTATATCTACCTTACAACAATGCTTTTATCAAGCATAAACTCTTCTGTGGGCTTGCAAAGAACCTTTATATATAGGCCACATCAGAGCACATTCAGGCTTACCTGGGCCTTTAGCTCAAGGAAATTATACTACAGACTCAACTACTTGACATCCTCATGTGTTTAACATTGTACAAAAATCAATTAATTTCCATAAAGATTTTCATGTCAATGCTACTATTCTCAAAATAAAATATAATATTATAAAAGAATAAGCCAGAAATATAGTAAAACAGTGTCCTGCCTGTGTACCTCATTTATCTGTTCCTCATTTTAGAGTCAATCCTAGAGGACTCCAAATCATCTATGACAGATGGATGTCACCCATATCCCTGAATTTGATACTTTAAAATTTGTACATGTAACTGTAGATACCTACTCAGGATATATATTTGCTACCGCCCATACAGGGGAAAAGACAAAAGATGTAATCAGTCTATCCCCTGAAGCCTTTGCTACTATGGGAAGGCCAAAATCATTTAAAACAGATAATGGGACTGCGTATACTTATTCTTCATTTCAACAGTTTTGCTCAAAGTTTAATATCTATCATTCTACAGGATTGTCCTACAATCCACAAGGACAAGCTATCGTGGAAAGAGCTAATCAAACATTTGAAAGTCTGCTTAACTAAACAAAAAGGGGGAATAGGGGCATTAGCCCCTCCCAAGAACAGACTTAACCTTGCTTTATTCACCCTCAATTTTTTAACTTTGGATGCTATGGGCTGTACTGTGGCTGATAGACATTTTAGTGGAAAGCCTGGTGGCCATCCACAAGCAAAGTGGAAAGACATCTTGACTGGGTCCTGGAAAGGACCTGACCCAGTATTAATTTGGGGGAGAGGATCTGTTTGTGTTTTTCCTCAGGACCAACAACAACCTATCTGGGTCCTAGAGCGCTTGGTAAGAACTATCCATAAGAAAGAAAATGGCACCGAAACACAAAATGATGGTGATGGTGGTAAGCCTGCTGTTGTTATCTCTTCCTAAAACTTTTGGGGATATATCACTCATGGCACACAAATTTTCCTTCAATTATTTCCTAGTACAGAACTTCTAGGTATTCCTTACCTACCAGCTGGTTGCACTGTAAGCCCACTTATTACTAGTCTAAACTTCAACTTAAGAGGTAGTCTTTGCTTCCTCTGGTTAACCACATCAGAAACTGCCATAATACAGGGAGGCAATCTCTCTCTCATTCATTAAAGGTACAATCTAAAGCAAACCTATATATAGGGAAGTAATACACCTGTTTATAGTTATACAGGATGCGAGGCCAATTACTCTTCCTTTTATCAGGTTTTCCCCCCTACTCCCGTATGTGTCACGTCTCCGTTTGTGTTCATTCTGTCTAAGAGTTCTAAGTTTGATATTAACATTACTAATAACAATGATAATGATACTGAGGTCCTTAACTGTGTTATGTGTTAACAGTGTTATGTGTTATGTGTTAAGAGTGTTATGTGTCTAGTTGTTGGGATGCTTCACTATTTCCTCTGGCTGTGATTGCCAGGATTCCAAAATTCATTCCAGTCCCAGTGACCTTAATTCATAGTGAGTGGAATTTTCTACCCGTGAAAGCAAAAAGAGATTTTGGTATCTCAACCATTATAGCCATCACTGTTGCTGCGGCAGTTGCTGCAGCTGCTGCCACTGCTGCTGGACTTGCCCTAGGAACTGGTATTCCTACTGCTCACCGCTCAACAATCTGTCACAAGCCACTGCCGAAGCATTGACAGCCCAGGAAAACATCAATGCACATCTCACCATGGGAATCCTGATTCTAAACCAAAGAGTGAACTTACTACAAGAACAAGTGGACATGTTGACTGTTACCACACAGATGGGCTATCTAGTGCATGCCCAAGCACTATGCATTACCCGATACCCTATTCTAATAGTACTGCTGCTGCCAATCTGTCCAAACGGCTTGGTAGCATGCTTAATGGGACATGGACTAAAGAGTTTACTAATTTGACTACCCTATTGAGAAATTCTATACTTGTGGTAAATAGTACTCAGGTCAAGCTCTCAGGTATGCCAGAAGCCATTAGTTTCTTACAGTCAGCGTTACAATTTGGTAACAATGGATGGGAGGTTTTGCTATAATGGGATTGTTGTTCTTGCCCTTATTATTGCTGCTCAGATATCTGTTGTCTCTAAGGAGTCATCAAAGACGGCAAGCCTTAGTGGTGCGGCAAGCCCTTATGGCCATGGACCAAGGCTCTGATCCTCAGATTTGGCTCTCCCAATTACAGGACTGGTAGTCAATGATGGGTAAGCATAGGGTGGACTTTATACCAACCTAAGACAGGGATCAAAGCATGCCAACAGCTCTTTGACTCCCAATGACGGGTAAGGATAAAGTCTGACTCTGGCACCTAAGACAGGCACAGTCGCTGTCCTTTTCTTTTTATAACAAAAGGGGGGAGCCTGTTGAGGGCCATCCTGGCCAAGATGGCACTTGGCAATGAGCCAAAAGGCACTGGGTACCAAAATAAGGAAGTACCCATAAAGGTTGCTTGCCTACTAGTTCCTTGGAGACTTATGATGTGTTGACGTCAGGCTCTAGGATTGGCTATCTAATATCATGTCGCACGTGGACAGCTCGTGATTCATATAGTGCTATGCTGACATTCCTCTGCATGCTCTCCTGTGTGAGAGAAAGCTTTGCTATAATTGGCTGATAAGCTAGGAGCCTGGGGAGGAGAGGGGGAGAGGGAAGAAGAAGGGAGATAGTGGCAGAACAAAGGAGGCAGAAAAACAGGGAGGACGCAATAAATCTGGTCAACTAAAGATTGGTGGTGTCTCATTTCTCCGCGCCGGTTCCACTGGACGGAACAATAAATGACTTCACTGGGTCTCTAGCATGGCACCAGATCCCAAAGAAAACAAAGATATTCTTATTGAAGAGAAAACTAATTTTTGTCTCTCATATCAAGATTGACAACCCAAGTAAGTCTGACAAACTTCATAGTTTTCAAAATTAAAACAAGACTCTAATAAGAATATATAATATGTATAGTTATACTTTATTTAATTCATCAATTAATGAGTGAACCAAGGAAGTTGAAATTCTGATTCTAAAATTATTTCATAAATAGGGTTTTATAAATTTATCAGAAAATGTGGTAGGAAAAATATTATTACAAGAAGACTGCTTTTAGCTAGAATTGAATAATGTTCTCTATAACAATAAAACTATACTCTTCTGGGCTCATCTTTCTTATCATAAACAAATATTTAATATATCCGATCACTAACAATAGTAAATGACCAAGACAAGTATTATTCTCCAACAATTAAATAATTCTGGAATCAATTTATAAATAATGCCCCAGTGTAAGAGAAAGATTACTTGATATATTCTCTTGGACTTACTTCCAGTTTCTCATTATTTTCTTCTTAAGGGCATTTGAAAGTATTTATAGTGCAATTGATATCAATTAATTCTCTAGAGCACTATTCCTAAGAAAAATCTTTTACATACAAGCATACTAAGACATTAGATGAAACTTTTTTCTTAATATTCTGAAGTTTGAAATCAAAAGGTGCATATTACAACAATGAGACGAACATGTTTTAAGGTCTGTTTGTGTTTTTTTTTTTTTTAGGTCTTTGACCAAGTTTTCCATGAGAACTGCTAATATAATATTAGTAAGTGCTTCTACCAAGAAATCATAAACAATTAGGGGAAAAAATGATGAGAAATTGCTGTGAATATATTTACCATGGAGGTAGTCATATGCTAAAAATGATCTGGCCACTGTTTAGACATCAAATAATCTTTTAAAACAGTGAAATTGTTTATTTTCATTCTTGTTGGCATTGATAATAACTTTAATTAATGAAATTCTGCAATTTTGGTAAAAATTCAAAATCAAATGAGAAATTACACGAATTTAAATTTTATTAAGGAATGATAACTTCATTGATTTAATATAAATTTTAGGACACTTTTTGAAAATGCTTTTATCTCTCAATCCTGGAATTATTACTCTGTGTACTTCATAAGGCAGAGTATAGTGGAATTTATTATTATTATTATTTTAATTGGAGGAATTATTGTTTTTCTTTTTTTAAGTTGTAAACAAATGGGATACATGTTGTTTCTCTGTACATGGAGTAAAGGCATACCATTTGTGTAATCATAAATTTACATAGGGTAATATTGTTTGATTCATTGTTATTTTTTCCCTTCCCCCACCCCTCCCACCCCTCTTTTCCCTCTATACAGCCCTTCCTTCCTCCATTCTTGCACCCCTCCCACCCCCCATTATGTGTCATCATCCGCTTATCAGTGAGATCATTCGTCCTTTGGTTTTTTGAGATTGGCTTATCTCCTTTAGCATGATATTCTCCAGTTTCATCCATTTGCCTGCAAATGCCATAATTTTATCTTTTTTTTATGGTGGAGTAATATTCCATTGTATGTATATAACACAGTTTCTTTATTCATTCATCAATTGAAGGACATCTAGGTTGGTTCCACAATCTGGCTATTGTGAATTGAGCAGCTATGAACATTGATGTGGCTGTATCTATGTAGTATGCTGATTTTAAGTCCTTTGGGTATAGGTCAAGGAGTTGGATAGCTGGGTCAAATGGTGTTTCCATTCTAGGCTTTCTGAGGAATCTCCATACTGCAATGTGAAGAGAGAGCCTACAGAGTGGGAGAAAATCTTTGCCACTCATACTTCAGATAGAACACTAATTTCCAGAATATACAAAGAACTCAAAAAACACTACACCAAGACTACAAATAATCCAATCAACAAATGGGCTAAGGAAATGAACAGACACTTCACAGAAGAAGATCTACAAGCAATCAACAGATACATGAAAAAATGTTCAACATCTCTAGTAATAAGAGAAATGCAAATCAAAACTACCCTAAGATTCCATCTCACCCCAATTAGAATGGCGATTATCAAGAATACAAGCAACAATAGTTGTTGGTGAGGATGTGAGGAAAAAGGTACACTCAAACATTGCTGGTGGGGTTGCAAATTAGTGCAGCCACTCTGGAAAGCAGTATGGAGATTCCTCAGAAAGGAATTGTTTTTAAAACCTTCGTATTGTGAACTTACAAACCTCCTGTCTCAGCCTCCTGAGCCTCTAGGATTACATGCATGCAACATGGAGCCCAGTTCACCAACAAATTTTAATCTTACTGTCCTCAAAATAAAATAACTGAATGAAACAAAACCACTACTAACTAGCAAAGAAAATCTAAAACAATTATGACTGCAGTTAGTTTTCTTCTCTTTGGAAAGTTTCCTAGGTTGTTAGACTATCTCAAGACTTTATCTGCCTTTCCATCCCCAAATTTACAAACTCTAAGTGGTATTAATGACTATGATGTTTCTCAGAAAAAACTCAATGGTTTATTCACTGGTCTACAATTCTTTAGTTTATAGACTTGCTGAAGTTAATCCCTATACTTTAGAATTTTGCTTTTTTCTTGCCAGAAATTTTTCCTTCATTGATTATGCTAGAAAAAAAAGTAACATTACAGGGAAGCTTTCATTAGACATCCCCAATCAATAAAAATGGTTAGAGGAAAACATGAATAGAAGCCATAGTAAATACCTTAGGTGAGAGCATAAAGGTGGCACAAAGAAAATTACACATTAAAACCATGAAGAGGTTCTGTTAGATTCAATGTAAATTACAGGGACCAAGGAAACAAATCAAACTCTAGATCATAAATTCATTTTATCCTTCATCTTAGTCTATTTGAACAAAATACCATAACACGGGTCATCTAAAAAACAAAAAATTATTTCTCACAGTTCTGGAGTCTGTGAAGTCCATTATCAAGGCACCTGAAGATTCAGTATCAGGTGCAAGTCAGTTTCCTCAAGATGGTGGCTTCCTGTGTCTTCACTTGTTAAAAGGGGCAGAGGGATTTTTGTGGAGCTACTTTTATAAGAACACTAATCTTATTCCTGAAGATTAGATCCATAGGACTTAATTATCTCCCAAATATATTGCCTCCTAATATTGTTATCTTGGAGGTCAGGATTTCAGCATGTGAAAGAAGTTAAAAATATTCACCATATGCCATTTATGTAGTAAACATATAAAAAGGTACAGGAGTGTATGTTTTAAATGATAAGACTGTCTCTCAGGATGGTAATAATATAGGGTATGTAGAGAGAGTAGAATAATTTCTAGCAATGAATTTTTGTAATTGACAATATAGTCCAAATCATTCATCATTAAGAAACTACAAATCAAAACAATAAAACACCTCTGTCCACTTATTGTGATGGCCAATATTGATGATAGGTAACAAAGAGATGTGTGTGGTGGGAATATGAGGTCAAGGGGATAATTCTCTAAACTGGACCTACTGTGCTGACCCTCCCTCCCCCCACCATGCTTTACTTGCCTAGCATGTGCAAGGCCCTGGATTCAATCCCCAGCATCGCAGATTATTAACTAATTAAAATTGTTTAGAAAGGAAGTCATAAAAATATTAGGAATTTTTACAATAAAGCAGGAAAAGAATTTTAAAAACTAAATGAAATGTGATTAAAGGGAATGATTTTGTTCAGATACTTGTGAATCACAGATACAACTTGCATTGGTAGAACTCTGTAATGGTCTTTCATGATACTTAATTTTACATCTTCTGTGCAGATACATAAGAAAGAAATCTATGTATAAATACATAAGAAAACAAACTAATTAGTTAAAATTTCTCTTGCTTTTAATGAAGATTTCTAGGAGTCTGAATGTTTCCATGATCTGTTTTAAGTATGTGTATCCTTTCCCTATATTTGATACAATAAAATAAGAAAAACAGCCCTTTCTTGCTAGGTGTTTGGCATTATTTTTCTAATTTTTCTTTTTGCATTATATGAAGTCAGTTTTATTCCTTTAATGTATCATTTTCTTTCTTATTGGAAACATTTTATGTTTCTAAATGAATTTACAAAGGAACTTTTGTAACTCATTTGTTCCAAATTAAAAATATGTTGTGGTTTTAAATGTAAATTTTACTTTCTTAAACATTTTTAAATATGTACTCTTCACTAAAGTATATTCACATTGTCATGCAATAGATCTAGAACTTTTTTATCTTGCAAATCAGAAACACCATAACCATTAAACAACCCTCCTTTTCTGCTTCCCCCAGTAATCATCATTCTACTTTCTATTTCTATAAATTAACTCCTTTATGTACTACAGTCTACCCTTATGCATGGTTTCACTTTCTGAGGGTTCAGCTGGTCAAGGTGAGTTCGACTTTTCATTGCTATGACAAAATACTTCAGAAAATCAACTTTAAAAGAGGAAAGATTTATTTTGGCCTACAGTTACTTGGCCCCATTGCTGTGGGTTTGTGGTGAGATAAGAGTATATGGTGGAGCAGAACTGCTCACCACATGATGGCAGAGAGAGAGAACAAGGAAGGGGTTGGGAAGAAAATATGCCTTTCCCAGGCATGCCTTCAGTGACCTACTTCCTTCACTTGGCCCCACCTCTTATGCTTTTCCACCACCTCTCAATAGTCCATTCAATTATGAACCCTTAAGTGGATTAATCCATGTCAGAGTCTTCATAATCCAGTCATTTTTCAAAATCCCTCCTCTGAACATTGCTGCACTGGAGTTTGCCTAGGCCTTCAACACATGAACCTTTGAAGGACATTCCAAATCCAAACTATAATACAAGGTCAAGCACAGTCCAAAATTACTGAATGGAAAATTCCAGAAATTATCAATGCATAAATTTTACATTGTGTGCCATTCTGAGAACCATGAAATCTTGTGTCATATCTCTCCCTCGTGCCCAGCACATAGATCATCTCTTTGTCCAGCATATCCACACTGTATGCTACCAGCCATTAGTCACTTGGTAGCTGTCTAAGTTATCAGATCAACTGTTGTGGTATCACAGTATTTGTGTTCAAGTAACATTTATTTTATTTAATAATGTCCCTAAAGTGTAAGAGTGGTGATCCTGGCAATTTTAAAATGCCAAAGAAAAGTCAAAAAGTACTTCCATTAAAATGGTGGAAGTTCTTAATTTAATAAGGAAAGGAAAAATACCATGTGCTGAGGTTAAGAGCTATGGTAAGAACGAATCATCTATGTATGAAATTGTGAAGAAGGAAAAATATTCATGCTAGGTTTGCTGTCACAACTCATATTGCAAAAGTTACAGCCACAGTGCTTGATAAATGCTTAGTTAAAATGGAAAAGTCATTGAATTTGTGCAAATATGTATAGAAAAAGTTCATAGAGTATAGCAGTTAGTGTTGTGTTAGTTGCTGTGACCAATTTCTGAGAAAATTGGCTTAAAAGGAGGAAGGATTTATTTTGACACAATTTCAGAGCTTTCTGTCCATGATCACTTGGCCCTGGCACTTTTGTCCTGTGGCAGCACAGTAAGTCATGACAGGAGCACATGGCAGAGAACAGTCTGTTCACATCATGGCAACCAGAAAACAGAGAGAAAGGGCCATCAGGCTCCCAATATACCCTTCAAGGTCAGGACAGACCTCTAATGACCTAACTTTCTTCTAGTAGACCCCACCTCCTAAAAGTTCTGCCACCCCCCAATAGCACCACAGACTGTTGCCCAAGATGTTAGCACATGGGCCTTTAGGAAACGTTGAAGATCCAAACCGTGTAGTTTCGTGTATCCAGTGGGAGTCTTAGAAGGTATTCCACATAGATGAAGGACTGCTGTACCTTATATAAGTGCATCCATGCAGTATTTGTCTTCTTATAAATGACTTATTTACCTTAGCACAGTGTCTTCAAGGCTCATCCATGTTGTAGCATGTGAATGGACTTTCTTTTTATTCTATTCCATTGTGTATGTATTTCAACATTTTGTTTATACATTCACCTATTGAGGGACATTTGTGCATTTCCAAATCTTTGCTCTTGTGAATAGAGCTGTGATGAACATGGGTGAGCAAATATCTCTTTAAGAACAGGTTTTTAATTGTTTTCTTTTTTGAAAAATAATTTGCAGCTTTTATTAACTTTGAAGCATTGGTTATCTTTCATTAAGTATTTTCCTTAGTCTTAGACTAATCCAAGGAATGAATAAGTAGGGATTCCTCTTAATTTTTTAATTATTTATTTATTTTTGAATATTTTATAGATTGAATTTTGATTCATTGTACACAAATGGGGTACATCATTTCTTTCTATGGTTATAAGTGATGTTGACATACTCAGAAGTGGAATTGCTCAATCTTGCAGTGGTTCTATTTTTAACTTTTTAAGGAAACTACATAGAACTCATTTTAAAGAGAAAGAAAGATGATAAAGATGTCATCAAATTATTCTCTTATGGAAATCATGTTGAACCAACACTCCATACTCATTGGGTAGAAATTCACTTCCCCAGTCTCTGTTGCCTCCATTCTGTTCCCTGAAAACACCCTGGTTTTCTTAAGGTATCCACACTTCCTTCAGAAAGCTCTTGACTCAAAGAAATTCCACCTCATAACCAACTTTGGGAGTATATCTTGCCTACTCTAAGACATTCCTGGTGATCCCACCATCTAGCCAGTGAATGGTTTGGAAACTCTGACTTTAGGCATTCAGTTTATGACTCCCTCTGGGGACTATTATTGGTAAAGGATTGGGCACTCTGCTTTTCAGGAAATTTTGGGTGAATCTTGAGAATCATCTTTCTTACCACTCTGAGGTCTAACAACAGGCTCCTGCTACATTTTCTCTTCATGCATTGGCTGTTCAATATGGTCTTCCCACAACCAACCTGGGGATGTTACTCCTTAGGACTTGTTTTGCTTTGTTTTTATACTGGGGGTGGTACCTAGGGCTTCCTGCATGATAGGCAAGTACTCTGCCACTGAGCTATGTCCCCAGCCCCAAGGAGCTTTGAAATTCTAAGAGAAGGCTTCAATTCTGTTGCTGAAAGAGGAATGAGGAAAACCTTACCAGGAGATAGTCTGATTAGATCTAATCTAGAGGAAGAGAGGTTGTACCTCATGGTGGCCATGGAGGAAAATGCAGCACTGCCAGCTAATACAGTTCCTCTATTTACTTTATTTGTTTGTTTATTTGGTACCAAGTACTAAACCTAAGTACACTTAACCACTGAGCAGGAGTTTTGCAATCAGATAGATCCAAATGCATATATTATCTCCCATGTATATTGGTATTCATATTTAAAACTCCATATATATATATATATATATATATATATATATATATATATATATATTTTTTTTTTTTTTTTTTTGGTAGTACTGGAGATTTAACTCAGGTCCTTGTGCATTCGAGGCAAAACCCTACCACCTGAGCTATATCCCCAGCCCCAGTATGGGATCTTAAGTAGATTGACTTCCCTGAGGATCAGTTCACTTTTTATAGAGCCTACTTTATGGAGTTTTTAGTATGAATATGTAGCACTTTTCAGTGTCTGACATAGAGTAAATACTCTGTAAGTTATGACCATTATTTTGATGATAATCATCATTATTATTATAGCAATCTTCAGGAGAAAGAAGACCCAAAGTTATTTGTATATTTATTTATGAAAAAAATCTTTTTTTCTTTTTTTTTAATACTCTTTCATAAAATCTACAGGGAAGAATAAAATTTTCTTTTTCAGTACTGAGGATTGAACCCAGGGCCTTGTACATACTAAGCAAATGTCCCACCTTTGAGCTACATCCCCAGCCCTTTTCTTTTGTTTTAAGACAAGGTCTTACTAAGTTGCCCAGGCTGGCCTCAAACTTGTAATTCTCCTGCCTCAGCTTCCTAAAAAGCTGAAATTACAAGTATGTGCCACCAAACTCAGCAAGAACATACTTCTGATGTACTAGGTAAATGGGAAAGAAATCAGATTGAATATGCACATGTGTATGTGTGCACACACAAACATAATATGTCCAGTATTTTAGGCCTGATGACCGAGAGACTAATTGAGATATATTCAATATAAAAATAGTATTTAGGAGATGAAGATGTAATTCAGTGATAGAACACTTGCTTACCATGTGCAAAGCTCTGAGTTCAATCCCCAGTACCACAAAAGTAATAAGAATCAGAATAGTAATAACTAGGATAATTGAGAACTGTGGCAGATACTCTGAGTTGTAAGAATTTTTTTTATTTGTTATTGTTGTTTTACATAATAGCAAACAGGATGAATGGAAATGTGCCTAATGGAAAAATAACATTTATTTCCTCAAGTTCCCTTTCAACTAGTGGTGACTAATATAGCTAACAAGTTAGCTAGTAAGTACAAATCTACTAAGTGTGTCAACTGGGAAAGCTATTGAATTTTTATAAAAGAGACATACTCCCCTGAAATGTGCCTTTTAACCCTCATTAGTTTCCCTTCTTCCTGCCTGAAACTCAGAAGCAATGCTTATACATGCAACAGTCACCTGTCAACCAAAGGACTAAATGCCCTACAATCATATAATAATTGATATTTCTTGCTAGACTTTCACTTCTAGGCCTGAATTCTTAAATGGCAACAGTGAACTGGAGCTCCCCCATCCCAGTATACCATTCCATTCCACGCCAAAGTATTTGTTTTAAAATGCTAGTGTTTGGATCTTGAATGTCCTCCACAAGTCCCCAGGGTGGTGGTGTTGGGAAGTGGTAGAACCTTTAAGAGGTGAACCTTGAGGGAGGTTCTTATGTTGTTGGGGGGCATGACCTTGAAGAATACTGGGAGACTCTCAGCTCTCGTTTTTTCCTTTCTCTTTCACTTCCTGATCATGAAGTGAGTAGTTTGCTCTGCCAAGTACTCCCTGCCATTGCTATCCAGCATCCCACCAGACAGTCCTAAAAGCAATGGGTTTACCTATTTATGGACTGAAACATCTAAAACCATGAACCAAAATAAATATTTTCTCTTTATAAATTAATTATCTCAGGCATTTTGTTATAGTGACAGAAAGCTGACTAACATACTATCAACTATTTCTTATAATACAAAAATATTTTATTTCTCTATCTAAAACAAATGCAAATGGATAGAGCTATGCTGGGGTCCAGCCCTAGCAGGAATTCATGGGTTCCACACCAGTAAACGGGGTGCGGGGAGACAGCGTTGGCGATGGATGGAGAATGAAAGACACAGACTCTAGTTCTGGTGCAATCAATCCCAGTTTATTCTGGGGAGGGCTGGGTTTATATACATTTTTCTTCAGGCTATAATGGCAGTCTTGTGGTTAATATTAAAGAAGTTTCCAAAGCATAGGCAGAAAACAACAACCTTACAGATCATTCTTACCTAATCACAATTGTTTTAAAAATATCTAACTACATTGATGAGCTAATACAATGTTTATTTCCTTAAAATCTAAACTCTATGTGACCTAAGACTATTCTTATTATTCTCATGGTTAAAGTGATAGACAAGTAATCTCATGTGACCATTTCTATTAGGTCCCTCTGGTTAATATCTAAATTGCTGAGTTAAGGGTTACAGGAGGGCAGCGGTGCCAATGGATATTGTGTGCCAACATTTATTATAGGGGTGACATATTCTTTGTAGGAAGGAAGGAATGTTTTGGAACCTTATTCTCTTACCTCACTACCACACATAAACAAAACCATTGTTAAAATTTAAGCAGCCTGTTGGAGAGAAAGGCAGATTTATAACTATTTTCTCCAGAGGCTTTCAGAGACTCATTGCACGGTTGAAAAATTATTTTTAATTTTGTTAATGGTAAAGACCCATTGTTTTTCAGATTGTAGGTAATATTTTCTGGAATTTTTGTTGTATTCCCTTCATCCCCTTAAGCAATCCGTTCATACTGAAATGAGTAATATATTATCAGAGAAACACAGCAGAGAAAACACCATGCTTTGGAGCAAAACATCTGACAATTCCTTTTAGGATGAGCCTTTGCAAACATCCTCCAGAGGATCTTTGTCAAGCACTGCATGGAATTCCAGATGCCCCCGCAGAGCTACATGATTCTTAAACCTGTCCCACAGAGCCATTTTAGTTATACACACAGAGGCTTAGAATTTGAAAGAGCACCAATACATGCTTCCTTAATCTGTATGCAGAATAACAACCCCACTAGCTCATTCACAATTCTCATACTTCAGTATGTTATATCAGCAAGCCTTCACAATAACTATTGAAGTAAGTGTTAGCATTCTCCTTGGGATGCAAGAAGTTAGGTGAATTTTATGAGATTTTGTTATTCATTCTAGATAATTGTGTGGTTAAAATTTTGACTACTGTTTTGTTGATCTGCAAAACTGTTAGCTCTGAGTTTTCTTTCTTGGAAAACTGAATAGGTAGAATAGGAAAATCAATGAACCTTCATCTGGCCTTGAACTGGTGACCTAACATAATCCTCTTCACTGCACTTTTCCTTGTCATTGTAAAATGAGCTAACATTATTGAGCACTATGTGTCAGGCACTGTGCTAAGGGCTTGTTGCACATTGATTAATTTAGTCATACCAACACTCTCAACTATGTTCAAGAATAATTTTTTTTCAAATGGAATCATGATTCACATGCAAATATAAAACACATCTATGATTTTATTTAACATATCGACAAATGATGAAATTAGTTAATATGCTTTACTGGCTAAAATGAGAATTCAAAAAGCAGACAAATACTTTAATTATTAGGAATCCTTCCTTATTGGGTTCAAAATGTTTCATGAATGTTAATTGCATTATTATAAACAAAGAAGTGGATTAAAATAAACCAAAGTAAAAAAATGAAAAATGTATCCTACCAGAAGGACTGAAGGACTACACTTCAAGTGAAGTTTCCAAAAATCACTCCCAGAATCCTACATAACAGGTTATATGAGGAAACTCTATATGGAAGACCAGACAAATGAATTCAAAAATGCCTCATTATATATCTGAGCTAAATATGGCAACTTCTGTATTACAACTTTGAGTTAGTCAGTGTGCTGTTACTATAACATACCTGAGATAATAAACTTATAAAGAAAAATGATTTCTTTTGACTCATAGTTTTAGAAGATTTATTTCATGACAAGTTGGTCCTGTTATTTTAGTTCTGTTCTGAGCTAGTATATCATGGTGGGACCACATATCAGAGCAAAACTATTCATCTCATGACTGGGAAGTGAAAAGAGAGGAAGAGGAAGCAGATGGGATCCCAGAGTCCCTTTCAGAAGCATGGCTCCATTGTCCTACAGACCTCCCACTAAGTCCCACCCCTTAATGATTCCACTACATCCCTAAAATACCATGGACTGAGGATACACATGAGCATTTGTGGGATATTTAAGATCCATACTGTAGCAAACTTCTTATCCAGAAATCTGAAGAATGAACACTGGAGGTTGCTGCTGCATAAAAATCTGCTTTTCATGATGTGCTTGCCAGTAGAAAGCAACCAAAATGTAGGAAGGTAGTCTTTGCCTCATTTCCTCCTCCCAGACTTCATTTGGGTATATTCAACTGACAGAACCAAATTAATACAACTAAATTAGCACCAGAACTCTAGCTGCAAGGAAGTCCAACAAATATAAATTTTATTTCCTAGCCTTGGAAATACAGAAAGAAATACCAGAAAGGTAAAATGGAAGCTGAGCAAGCCAGGTAATTGTATCTGTGGCAGAGATAAGTTGGGTTTTTATTAAACTCTTTCATTTTCTTCTTAGGCATACAACTAAATTTCCCATTCTTCCCTGAGGTGAGTGGTGCCCTATGTCATTCTACTAAATGAAGTGTGTGCAGAAATGATATGCTACTCATAGGCCTGGATCCTAAAATATGCTCTTCCTCTCCTACCTGCTGACTGATTGTTGATGCTCAGAGAGTTGAGCATGAAATATGATAGAGCATCTGTTAGCTTAGGCCCTGCTTGACCACACAGCAGACTTCCCTCTCTCCACCTTCACTCCTACATTGGACTATACAGTAAGAACTATAATGTTTTTTGGTATTAAGTCACTGAGATTTAGGGGTTGTTTTTAGCAGTGATGCCATGACTAAAACCACAAATGGAACCTTGGAGTAGAGTGCTCCTAAAACAAAAACCTTAAATAATAATAATAATAATAATAATAATAATAATAATAATAATAACAATAATAATAATAATAATTTAGTTTTGGGAAGAAAGGAAACTGATTCCAGAAGCAGAAAAAAAATGACAGTCAGAGATATTCAGTGGTAAAACATTTGGCAAAAATCCTCATGTATAATAACTTAATAGGCAGGCCATTACATAGTAGTAATACTATGTTAGCTCCAAGAGAAGCAGTTTGAGAGAACCAAACTGTTAGTGTATTTTGGCTACTATTGACTGGCAAATGCTGATAGTTTAACAAATGAAGGAAAATTACATACATGTGGTGTTTTAAGTAGACTATTTCTAGATCTCAAATAGTAGAAATCAAAATTGAGAAAACTGAGCACAAAGACCCTGCTCGCTTACTACCTGATGGCAAAGATCTCATTAAACTTGTGACCTTCCCACTCAATCCTGACAGCATCACACTGGCTGTCACTAGCTAGCCCTTGAAAGAGGCATAAGGCTAAGAAAAAAAAAAAGACAAAAAAGACTGAGAACTTTATTAACAAAAATTTGGGAGTATAGTTTGTGGCAGAGGAACCATTAGGAAATCAATGAGAAGCCCATTAAGTTTCTGAGGAATTATAATTTCTAAAGAAAACAAAATTCTGGGACAGAGGATTAGTGAAGGCATAAAACATCTCTCAACTGTCCAAGACCAGGAAGCAGACTCCAAAATCTACATACCCCAAAAGAAAACCTACTCCCCATTACCTTCTTCAGATACCACCATGAAAACTAATGAACAATGAAGAGAATACTCAAAGAGCAGAACCAGGGTCACAAAAAAATAGACAAAGTAATTTCTGTAATAGAACAGAAATGGTCCAATCAAAGTATTTTATGGTCTAATTCCCTTCTTGTCTGAGAATTTCACAAGACCTACTTGACTGCCTTAGGCCAGTGACAGCTTTGTGTCTTTCATTTTCCCCTATCCAAATGGGACACCACAATTGTCTCTACTTACTACTGCATATTTAGAGAATGAAAAGAAGACCACTTTTTAGTAAAATTTACTCAAAAAGAACCCCTTCTATATTAAATACATGACTGAGTATAACCCAGGGCTTTAAGTTGAATATGACTTAGAATATTCTCCTTAGTATTTTGATGGGGGAGTATATTCTGTGTAAGGTAGAAAGAATGAAATGGAGATTAATTGACCAGAAAGAAATGGAAATTTATTGGAAAACTAGCAGAGACTAATCATTTATTTTCTAAGCTCCTTTCTTTTTCCTCCTAGGCATTAAGTTAAACTACATTTCAGGTTCTGATAAATGAGATATGGATAAAGTTGATGTAAGATATTAAGCCTAGTCCATAAAACATCCCACACAATCCTTGATGCTTTCTTTTGCCCTTAATATATTAGCTGAGTGTCTATAACTTAGGTTCCTAAAGGACTGTGGGGAATGGAAACCCCTAGCTGATCATAAGATGTTTGTGAATAACCAAACTTTTCCTGTATTAAGCTACCAAAATTTTGGGTTTGGTATTAATGCAAACCTGCTTCTGATGTCTTTGTCTTTACTTTCCAGTCATAACTGAAGAGATATTGTTTTCCAAATCTTATAATTTTCAACAGATGTTCTACTGGTTATTTATATAGTAGATATTCACTTAAAATCAATCTGATGAGAAAGATCTTCTCAGATCCTAATGGTATACTGGTGAACATGCCAGATATATTTCCAAAGGGATATGAAGCTACTCTTCTTATTAAAATTGAATTGTTTTTTACACACATATACAGGTGACCACAGACATCAGAAAGTGACATTTTAAAATTGAAAATATTTCTTTACAACCTTTGATTTGAGCTTCAAATTATTCTAGAATGTTCCCAATGACATGTTCTGCTTCTCAAAATCCTCATTAATATAACACACAGTATACACATTATTTTCAGGTTGCTAGTTAGAATTTTATTGGAAACAAGCATTTAAATTAAAAATTTTCATAAAAATGTTTTCAACAATATAAGTGATAATTAGGTGTAATTAGAACACTAAAGAAATTTTATGTGTTAATAACAATTACTTCAAATGTTCAAATGCAGTGATCTCCCAGTGTAGTTGTAAGTGAGATGTGAATATCTCATTTTCTGTTCTAACATAAGATATATAAATTTGCTTTCCATTTAATATTTATCAATCAGAATTTTCCATCTATACTACATGCATGAGTAAATATTCTTCCTCTTACTTTCCTCAAATTTTGTAACTGAAATTTGATATCAAATCTAATTTTTATTTTAATGACTTATTGACAATTTAACTGCTGGTGGAAAAATAGTCACATGAAGTACTACCACAATGATATCTGATTACATAAATTATCATATGATCACAAAGATTATTACAAAATTATATATCTAATCCTTTATGTGAACTCAGTGTTCACTTTTTCCTTTTGTAAAATATTCTTGCAGTAGAATCATGAAATATTCCAGTCTAAATTATGCTTTGCATTAGAGAAGAAATCTTCTAGGTAAGTCCATGAATTCTGACTTAGGCCAAGATTTTTATTCATATGTAAGAATGAAAATTTTATCCAAGATTAGTAAAATTTGATCTTAAAAATTACTCTAATTTATTATACATTCAAAATAAAAATTGTATGCTACCATACAAAATATATTAATCTTTTTCCACAGTACAGAAATTGATGAACTTGTTTGGTGTCAAAGTATTGCATTGGGTTTGAAAGAATATATATCTTATGTTGAATGAATATTGGATTTTTCTTACTTTGATATATTGCCCTTGCTCACTAGTTACTGTTTTCATTTCTTGGAAAAATGAAAGTTTTCCTGTGTTTGATATCCCCCTCTAAAACTGTGTAACAAAATGATCAAGGCTCTATCCTACCATTACAAAGCTGCAATTTTGAAGTTGTTATCCTCAAGCATGTTAATTTTCTAAAAAATGGGATTTGCAAAAGCAAAACAATATTACCATTAAGGAAGATCTTCCACCCATCATCTCTCCAGAGTCACCCCAATTTCAACAGCTGTACAGTCATTAAACTGCTTTCACAAGAGATAAGGAACAAGACAAGGGACCATGCATGATTTAGTATAACAACAAAAGAAACACATTGAAGAAGTCAGGAAGAAGTTGCCCATTTCAACCCTCCTCAATTCCACACCATGTGGAACCAAGCTTAGCATCAGCTTGGGAAGTCAAGAGGCTGCCTTCACCAACACTATCCCAACCTTGGGTAACAGCATGGAACAAAATTTCATTCATTTGTGTCATGTCAGGGCAACAAGAACAGTACTGTGCCTTGTAATTTAATGACAGACTTCTCAAATTGAATACTTGGGAAGACATTCATGTCCTCTAGCCATTGGCCAGTTCTTATGGACAAAGCCTCTGAAACAGCCAGTGCCACATGGAGAGAGGCAACCCCAGTCCATTGGACTTCTGGCCAGTATTGCTTGTAGCTGGTCACCACACTGCTGTTCCATGAGTCTGCCTCAGCAGTAGGCAGTCAATATTAGTATGGGTCTTGGTATTATCCAGTGCTGTGATTGTCTCACTGTGTTTTGGACTTGGGGCATGCCACAGCCTGAAAACATTCATTCTTACAGGCATGGCATTGGATCTTTAGGAAGGTTCATACTCCTGGACAACAGTCAAGTTACCATGGAAGTGACCACTGGACCTAGGTTGACCTCAGGGCCAGGTCTTGAGGGACTGACTATGGTTTTTAGGTAGTTAAAAAAGACATGCAGAATACCACACCAACCATGGTGTTGCTAAAAAAAAATAAAAATTAAAAAATTGAAAAAAAAAACCCTACAATTGGATTGCCCTCTAATACTGAAACAGGGATAATATGCCATCAGATTTGTAGCAAACCTGGATTTAGGGAACCATTAAATGCTATAATAGCCAAAGGAACTACAGGATCAGAATAAATTAGCAGTCTGCTTAGAATTTGTGGAAAGGCACAAACCAAGCCAAATTATACAGATTGCAATAAAAATCACATCCCTCAGTGTGTAGATGGCACTACACACCAATAAATAGAAAGAACTTTCAAGTAAATATGACTTCATGTAACCACTAAAATAAGGCACCAGATAATGAAGAAGTATCAACAAATTAAGTCCTTTTTGTCAATGTAGAATTTAAAAATTATCATTTTTGGGAAAATAAGATTCAAGAAAAAACAATAAAGATCTGATACTCCACATCAGTAATATTCAGGGAAATACAAATCAAAATCAGAATGAGATATCATTTTACTCCAGTAAGAATGGCTATTATAGAAAACCTATAATGAAAAGGAATTGGTGAGGATGTAGAGAAAATGAACACTTGCATAGTATTGGTGGGAATGTACATTAGCATAGCCATTATGGAAAATGGTAAATGTAACATTTTCTAAAAGAATTAAACACTGAGGGTTTGGGGATATAGCTCAGTTGGTAGAGTGCTTGCCCAACAAGCACAAGGTCCTAGGTTCAACTCCCAGCACTGAAAAAAAAAAAAAAAAAAAAAACACAAGAATTAAACATTGAGCTACCATATTATCCAGCTTTTCCAATACTGAGAATATACACAAATTAAATCAGTATGTCAAAAAGGATCTGAATTTCTATGTTTATTATAGCACTATTCACATTGGCCAAGAAATATAAATAACTGAAGTGTCCATCAACTGATAAATGGATTTAAAAGATGTGGCACACAATGAAATACTATTTACCTATAAAAAATAATGAAATCTTGTTATTTGCAGCAAAAGGGATAAAAATAAAAATCATTATTTTAAGTGAAATGAGCCAGACACAGGAAGATAGATAACACTTTATTTTACTCATACAAATTATAAAAATTGATCTCATCAAAGCTGAGTATAGGAAGGTGTTTATGGAGACTGGGTAGAGTAGGGTTTCTAAAGACCTCGGGAAAGCTTACTCAATCTGTAGAAAGTTCTAGTTAGGTAAGAGTAGGAAGTTCAAAAGAGCTTTTTAGAGTGTACCATTTACAAAATAAATAAATAAAATTTAAAAAATTTAAAAAAAAATCTTCATTGTTTCAACAGAAACAAACAACAAAGTGGTAAACAATATGGTGTTTGCAGATATAGATATGCTTAAACATTACAGAATGTATACACATATCAAAACACCACATGATATTCCATGAAAAATATAATTTTATGTTTTAAATATCAGTTAAATCAAATTTGATTTAGAGAAGAGAAATTTGAAAACTAGTTTTTCTCATTTTCAAAATTACTATTTAATGTTTTGTCCTATGATTCTCAGAATGGAAAAGCACATCACATGGGTCTTTACTGAAGACTTTGCTACTTGGTGCTAAAATAAAACTTTGATTGCCTTATATTGTAAGTCCATGAAAATCATATCTTGAGGCTTAGGGAAGAGTAAACAAAGGGCAGAATGGCAGGTGACAATGGAAGGTAGTGAGTGGAGTGGTTTCTTAGCTTGTGGCCTGCTGGGGTAAAAAGCAACTCCTCTGAAGCATTGCCCTAGGCTGTACAGTCCTCCTACCCTAAAGACTCTCCCTCTGCCTGAACCCCAGGGGTACTAGCTTCTCACTCAAGAACAAGGATCAGGGACCTGTACACACTAGGTCATAATTTCCACTTGCAGTTAATTATACACTGCAGTGTGACTTTATTCCCTGTAGAATTCAGCTAATGAAACAATTTTATTACTAATTACTTCATCCTAACTTCCTCTTTCACAATATATATGCCCCTTTTCCATTTTAACATCAACACTCTCCTCCTCCTCCTCCTTTTGAAAGAATGAGCATTCTTTAAAAAATGGATGTGCTCCTTTTGTCAATCCACATGGTGATTTTTATGCAAAAATACTTCATGAGGAATATAATCTGACTTCCACCACTTAGAAATGAACATATGTCTCATATCACAAGTTGAATCCTGTTTGTTTTCATACTAATAGCACCGCCCTTCTTTAGCATTTCCCTGTATCTTCACTTCCTTATCCCTAAGCAAGAAAATTGAGTGATTTTTATGATATTATTTAGCATTGTGTTTTTCATCCTGATTGCTAGAACTCCAGTGTAGCTACATTTAATATTTATATTTGAATTTGAAGGATATTTTCTAATTGAAAATGTCTCTGAATTAACAGATTTTTTTTCAAAACAGATTTTCTCATGTGAGACACATTTTGAGCTACTGATAACAAACTTAGTAATACATCGATTGGAGTTCGTGTTTACCTTGCTATTTCTGTACTATTAAATTGTGGAACAACTGCTATAGGATGGCTATCAATTATGATTTGTACTATTATGTATATAGTACAACCAGGAAAAAAATCAGTCTGAAAAAACATGACTGATACTCAAATGCTGAAGTTAAATTGTGTCCATGAGTCCCATCATGCAGGTGCATGTCAGGGCCCAAGAGAGTCAGGGCACACTGACCTGTCTCTCACCACCTGCCCACAGCCAGAAAAATGGAATTAAGGGCAGAGCCAAAGTTCAAGACTCAAATTCTAACCAATAGCTTGTGTAGTTCTCCAAATCATCTTTAGCATAAATTTGGACCAATAGCGATGCTACTTTTTCCAAATCCTGATTAGCATAAATTTGGACCCAATATATTAGCATATATTTACCCCTGAAGTCACACATTCAAGCGGCAAACTGCTGTGGTTTATGTGAGGTGAATTTTTTTTTTTTTTTTTTTTTTTTTTTTGCGTGCATGTGGGGAGCAGGGATTGGACCCAGGGACATTAATTACAGAGACCTTTGGATTCGGAAGACTTGAACCATGCAAGAAAAAATTGGCCGTGAGCTTCCAAGGTCTGCTATTAAGAGCTGCTTGGCTGCCAGGGTTTGCAGCTTCCACGGAACCCACCTGCCTATGGAAGGAAGAAACTCTTCTTTCAACACAGGGACTTTTTAGAGAGGAATGTATACTTCACACGTATCAATGAAAATGAGACTTGTTGATATGGAAGGTTGAGTAATAAAGTTTTCAAAAGTGATGCCAGAATCTACTTTTCATGGAATACCAGATAATCTCATGGTAGAGTTTAGCGTAGGTTGCATGCTTCAGATTAGATCATAGGTTCATTGGTTTGGTGTTCTCTTTCCTCTTAAAAGAAACAATATTTGAAAGGGCTTCATCATTAACATAATGTAAGAAAGCTAACAAATTCAGATTTTGTTCTCAGAGCAGAAGGAAATGAGCTAAAGGTTGATCACTAAGGGGGACAGATGGTGATTTGAGAGTTGGGTTTGGTGTGACAGTAGAGAGTTAAGTAGAAGAAATTGCGGTTACCCCAAGGAAGAATGTGGGCACAGATACACAAAAATAAAAATATTGAGATACTTTCAAGCGGTCTTATGGCTGTAACCTGCTTGTAGATTGGTTGTGCACATGAATTAAAAGATAAATTAGGAATTCTTTAATTAATGAATTGAGTAAGTTTTAGCAGCAAGATTGAAGATATTACTATAAAAATGTAGTAGAGAGTGCTTTAGTCGATAAAGAATAGTATAACAATGTCCTGTGTTTAGGTACAGAAATGAAAACAAAAATGAAAATGTGTCCTCTAGAAATTTGAGCCACGAAAATTTTAGTGGAGAGATGCTGATGAAAGTTTAAAGAGTAAAGGAACAGAATTGAAGAACATGTGTGCAAGTTGCTATTTCTGTAATTATTTGAGGGAAAAATAGGCAACAGGTGTTAGAGGGAGAAAAGTGGCAAAATAAGAAAAATACATGGAATGGAGGATGATTTTATTTTGCTGAAATTAGGATTGGAAAGGAGAGGGTATCACAATGTTAGTGAGAAATAATTAACTAAGTAAATATCAAACTCCCAGAAACAATACCAAACATAGAAGAAGAGATGAAACTTCATCATAGGAAACTTTAAATTTAATTCTAATATTTTTTATTCCATGTGAACTAAGGAGTATTATTCTCTAACGACAATTACTGAATTCATGAAAAAAGTCTTCGTTTTGAAGGTAATTGAGAGGATTTGAAGAGCTGATTCTGCATATAGAAAAATGTGAGTAGAAATGCTGGAATTTTTAAGTCATTTTTATACTCAATATTATTTCCTTTAAAATATGTCCTATATGTTTAAAACCGTTTGCTTCTCCATTTTATTTTCTGGGAAATTATATATCATATATTAACAAATTTTTAAATTTTTTAGCTATATAGAAATAGAATTTCATTTTACATCCAACATTTACTTTTTTTTTTATTGTAAACAAATGGGATACATGTTGTTTCTCTGTTTGTACATGGCATAAAGGCATATAATTTGTGTAATCATAAATTTACATAGGGTAATGTTTGATTCATTCTGTTATTTTTTCCTTCCCCCCCTCCCCTCTCACCCCTCTTTTCCCTCTATACAGTCCTTCCTTCCTCCATTCTTGCCCCCCACCCTAACCCAACTCTAAACCTAGCACTATGCCCTCCCACCCCCCATTATGTGTCATCATCCACTTACTAGCGATATCATTCGTACTTTGGTTTTTTGACATTGGCTTATCTCACTTAGCATGATATTCTCCAATTTCATCCATTTGCCTGCAAATGTCATAATTTTATCATTCTTTACGGCTGAGTAATATTCCATTGTATATATATACCACAGTTTCTTTATCCATTCATCAATTGAAGGACATCTAGGTTGGTTCCACAATCTGGATATTGTGAACTGAGCAGGTATGAACATTAATGTGGCTGAATCTCTGTAATATGCTGATTTTAAGTCCTTTGGGTATAGGCTAAGGAGTGGGATAGCTGGGTCAAATGGTCGTTCCATTCCAAGTTTTCTAAGAAGTCTCCACACTGCTTTCCAAAGGGGCTGCACTAATTTGCAGCCCCACCAGCAATCTATGAGTGTACCTTTCTACCCACATCCTCGCCAACATCTGTTGTTGCTTGTATTCTTGATAATCGCCATTCTAATTGGTGTGAGATAGAATCTTAGGTGGTTTTGATTTGCATTTCTCTTATTACTAGAGATGTTGAACATTTTTCCATATGTTTGTTGATTGCTTGTAGATCTTCTTCTGTGAAGAGTCTATTCATTTCCTTAGCCCATTTGTCGATTGGATTATTTGCATTCTTGGTGTAGAGTTTTTTGAGTTCTTTATAGATTCTGGAGATTAGTGCTCTATCTGAAGTATGTTTGGCAAAGATTTTCTCCCACTCTGTAAATTCTTTTTTTTGCATTGCTGATAGTTTCCTTTGCTGAGAGAAAGCTTTTTTGTTTGAATCTATCCCAGTTGTTGATTCTTGTTTTATTTCTTGTGCTATGGGAGTCCTGTTGAGGAAGTCTGGTCCTAAGCTGACATGTTGAAGCTCTGGACCTACTTTTTTTTCTATAAAATGCAAGGTCTCTGGTCTGTTTCTGAGGTGCTTTATCCATTTTGAGTTTAGTTTCATGCATGGTGAGAGATATGGGTTTAGTTTCATTCTGTTGCATATGGATTTCCAATTTTCCCAGCATCATTTGTTGAAGAGGCTATCTTTTCTCCATTGCATATTTTTGGCCCCTTTGTCTAGTATGAGAAAATTGTATTTATTTGGGTTTGTGTCCGTGTCCTCTATTCTGTACCATTGATCCACCTTTCTATTTTGGTACCAATACCATGGCATTTTTGTTACAATTGCTTTGTAGTAGAGTTGAATATCTGGTATTGCGATACCCCCTGCTTCACTCTTTCTGCCAAGGATTGCTTTAGCTATTCTGGGTTTTTTATTCTTCCAGATGAATTTCAAAATTGCTTGTTCTATTTCTGTAAGGTACATCATTGGATTTTAATTGGAATTGCATTGAATTTGTATAGCACTTTAGGTAGTATGGCCATTTTGACAACATTAATTCTTCCTATCCAAGAACATGAGAGATCTTTCCATCTTCTAAGGTTTTCTTTAATTTCTTTCTTTAGTGTTCTGTATTTCTCATTGTAGAGGTCTTTCACCTCTTTTGTGAGATTGATTCCCAAGTATTTTATTTTTTTTGAAGCTAATGTGAATGAGGTAGATTTCCTAATTTCTCTTTCTGAAGATTCATCACTTATGTATAAAAATGCCTTAGATTTATGTGCATTGATTTTATATCCCACTACTTTATTGAATTCACTTATGAGATCTAAAAGATTTCTGGAGGATTTTCCTGGTTCCTCTAAGTATATAATCATATCATCAGCAAATAGGGATAGTTTGAGTTCTTCTTTTCCTATTCGTATCCCTTTAATTTCTTTGGTCTGTCTAATTGCTCTGGCTAGAGTTTCAAGGACGATATTGAAAAGAAGTGGTGAAAGAGGGCATCCCTGCCTTGTTCCAGTTTTAAGGCGGAATGCTTTCAGTTTTTTACCATTTAGAATGATATTAGCCATGGGCTTAGCATAGATGGCCTTTACAATGTTAAGGAATGTTCTCACTTTCCCTATTTTTTCTAGTGTTTTGAGCATGAAGGGGTGCTGTATTTTATCAAATGCTTTTTCTGCATGTATTGAAATAATCATGTCATTCTTGACTTTGTCTATTGATATGGTGAATTACATTTATTGATTTCCTGATGTTGAACCAAACTTGCATCCCTGGGATGAAACCCACTTGATCATGGTGAACTATCTTTTTAATATGTTTTTGTATGCAATTGCTAAAATTGTGTTGAGAATTTTTGCATCGATGTTCATTAAGGATATTGGTCTGAAATTTTCTTTCCTCGATGTGTTTCTGTCTGGTTTAGGTATCAGGGTAATATTGGCTTCATAGAATGAGTTTGGGAGGGTTCCCTCCTCTTCTATTTTATGGAATACTTTGAGAAGTATTGGAATGAGCTCTTCTTTAAAGGTTTTGTAGAACTTGGTTGAGAACCCATCTGGTCCTGGACTTTTATTTCTTGGTAGGCTTTTGATGACTTCTTCTATTTCATTACTTGAAATTGGTCTATTTAAATTGTGTATGTCCCCCTCTTTCAGATTAGGCAATTCATATGTTTCTAGAAACATGCTGATGTCTTCGAAATTTTCTATTTTGTTGGAGTATAGATTTTCAAAATAGCTTCTAATATTGTTTTGTATTTCAGTCATGCCTGTTGTGATATTTCTTTGTTCATTCCTAATTTTAGTGATTTGTGTTTTCTCTTGTCTTCTCTTTGTTAGTGTGGCTAAAGTTTTATCAATTTTGTTTATTTTTATGAAGAACCAACTATTTATTTTGTCAATTTTTTGTATTGTTTCTGTTGTTTCCTTTTCGTTGATTTCAGCTCTGAGTTTAACTATTTCTTGTCGTCTACTACTTTTGGTGTTGGTCTGTTCTTCTTTTTCTAGGGCTTTGAGCTGTAGTGTTAGGTCATTGATTTGTTGAGTTTTACTTCTTTTATTAAATTTGCTTCATGAAATAAATTTTCCTCTAAGTACTGCTTTCATAGTGTCCCAGAGATTTTGATATGATGTTTCTTTGTTCTCATTTAACTCTAAGAATTTTTTAATTTCCTTCCTAATATCTTCTGTTTTTCATTCATCATATGAATAGCATAATGTTCAATCTCCAGGTGTTGGAGTAGTTTCTGTTTTTTACTCTTTCATTTATTTCTAACTTCAATCCATTATGATCTGATAGAATACAAGGTAGTGTCTCTATGTTCTTGTATTTGTTAACATTAGCTTTGTGGCATAATACATGGTCTATTTTAGAGAAGGATCTATGTGCTGCTGAGAAGAAAGTGTATTCGCTCTTGGTTGGATGGTATATTCTACAAATGTCCGTTAAGTCTAAATTATTGATTGTGTTATTGAGATCTATGGTTTCTTTGTTCAATTTTTGTTTGGAAATTCTGTTCAGTGGTGAAAGAGGCATGTTAAAATCACCTAGTATTGTTGTGTTACAGTCTATTTGGTTTCTAAAATTGAGAAGGATTTGTTTGACATACATGGATAAGCCACTGTTTGGGACATAGATGTTTATGATTGTTATATCTTGCTGATTTATGCTTCCCTTAAGCAGTATGAAATGTCCTTCTTTATCCCTTCTGACTAACTTTGGCTTGAAGTCCACATTATCTGAAATGAGGATGGATACTCCAGCTTTTTTGCTGAGTCCATGTGCATGGTATGCTTTTCCCCATCCTTTCACCTTTAGTCTATGGGTGTCTCTTTCTATGTGGTGAGTCTCTTGCAGGCAACATATTGTTGGATCTTTCTTTTTAATCCAATCTGCATGTGTATGTCTTTTGATTGATGAATTCTGGCCATTAACATTCAGGGTTATTATTGAGATATGATTTGTATTCCATGTCATTTGGTTCATTTTTTAAATTTTATTTATTTATTTATGTATTTATTTTTTGACACACCTTGGTTCCTCATTTATTTGACATTTTCTTTAGGATAATTCCTCCCTATTCTGATTTGCTTCTTTGTTTTTTATCTTTTCCTCATGGAATATTTTGCTGAGAATATTCTGTAATGCTGGCTTTCTTTTTGTAAATTCTTTTAGCTTTTGTTTATCATGGAATGATTTTATTTCATCGTCAAATTTGAAGGTAAGTTTTGCTGGGTATAAGATTCGTGGTTGGCATTCATTTTCTTTCTGAGTTTGAAAAACGTTGTTCCAGTCCCTTCTAGCTTTTAGGGTCTGGATTGAAAAATCTGCTGATATCCATATTGGTTTCCCCCTGAATGTAATTTGGTTCTTTTCTCTCACAGCCTTTAAAATTCTGTCTTTATTTTGTATGTTAGGTATTTTCATTATAATGTGCCTTGGTGTGGGTCTGTTGTAATTTTGTGTATTTGGAGTCATATAAGCCTCTTGATGTTCATTTTCCATTTCATTCTTCAGATTTGGTAAATTTTCTGATATTATTTCCTTGAATAGATTGTTCATTCCTTTGGTTTGTTTCTCTAAGCCTTCCTCAATCCCAATAATTCTCAAATTTGACCTTTTCATGATATCCCATAGTTCTTGCAGATTCTGTTCATGATTTCTTACCATCTTCTCTGTTTGTTCAACTTTGTTTTCAAGGTTAAATATTTTTTCTTCAATGTCTGAGGTTCTGTCTTCCAGGTGTTCTATCCTATTTGTTATGCTTTCTATGAAGTTCTTAATTTGGTTTATTGTTTCCTTCATTTCAAGGATTTCTGTTTGGTTTTTTTCAATATCTCTAACTCTCTATTGAAATGATCTTTTGGTTCCTGTATTTGGTCTTTTAACTGTCGATTGGTGCTATCATTCAATGCCTGCATTTGCTCTTTCATCTCATCAATCAATGCCTGCATTTGCTCTTTCATCTCATCAATCAATGCCTGCATTTGCTCTTTCATCTCATCATTTGCTTCTCTGATCATTTTAATTATTTACATTCTGAACTCCCTTTCTGTCATTTCTTCTGCCATGCTGTGGTTGGATTTTATTGATGTAACATCTAGATTTGTTTGGGGCATTTTCTTCCCTTGTTTTCTCATATTGTTCAGGAATCAGTGGGTCATGAAGATATTGCAGATTTCCTCTATTGACTTATAATGTCCATGACGATTGCTAGTATATCCACTCTCATCCCTCAGTAGCCTGCAGTCTTGGAGGAAGTTGATAATGCGGTGCTCCACAAGGAAGCTGCCTCTCTAGGGTTGGTGACCTTCAGGTGGGGTATATTCCCTGATAGTGGGCAGAGGTGCCTCCACTTGTTGACCAATGTTCATCCAAAGGGGAACTAGACTGCGGGCTGCGGCATGGCCTGTTTGAGCCTGTGTCTCTGGTTTTACCGTCCTTGTGGGAAAACCTCACCCGGTGGGGAAGACTCACCTGGTGGAGTGGTCTCACTGGTCAGTTCCCCTCCTAGAGGTTCCCCTCAATGTACAACCACCACCTGGGATGGGCTGTCTTCCACTGCAACGTTCCCAGGCGCGCGGACCTACCTCCTGGCACCCTTTGCAGACGAGTCTCCTTAGGCTTCCTCTCCTCAGAGAATCTGTCCGCAGTCCTGGAAATTTAGCTCTGCCCCTAGGTGTGTCTCTGTGTGGCTCTTTCAGCAAGAAGCCGCCTAGGCCCTTGGACCCTGCTCTGCACCTAATCGCCTGGCTAAGTGGCCCCTCCTCTGAGCTGCCACTTGGAGCCCTGTACAATAGCTCCGAGACCCAGAGACCCACCACACACCTTCTCCTCCGGACAGCTGCCTGGTTTCCGATGCAGTCACTAGGAGTCCAAGCAACTCACTTTGCGTCTCCTCCTCCCGCCAACCGCCCGTAGCCCTAGGCAGTCACTCCGAGTCCAAGTGACCTGCCCTGTTCCTCCTCCTCCTCGGGGGGTACCGCCCGGGTTTCCAAGAGCAGTCACTCAGAGACCAAGGGACCCACCTCACTCCTACTCCAGGCAGGCCACTGGTGTTCAGGAGTGGTCGCTTTGAGTCCAAACAACTCACCACTCGCCTCCTCCTCTGGCAACTGCCTGTGGCTCTGATGCAGTCACTCCTAGACCAAGCGACCCACCGCGCTTCTCCTCTTCCTCTGAGCAACCCCCGGTGTTCAGAAGCGATCCCTCTGAGTCCAAACATCTCGTCACGCAGCTCCTCCTCTTGCCACTGCCTGTAGCTCTGATGCAGTCACTCCTAGACCAAGGGACCCACTGCACTTCTCCTCTTCCTCTGGGCAACCCCCCCAGTGTTCAGAAGCGGTCGTTCTGAGTCCAAACAGCTCGCCATGCAGCTCCTCCTCAGGCAGCCACTCGGAACCCCAGTGGTTGCTCCGAGTCCAAGCGCTGTGCTGAGCCGCCTCCTCTACGATGATCCCAGTTGTCCGTGTTTACTGCTCCGGGTTGGGGGGGGGCATCTCACCGGGCAACTCTACTTCACAAAGTTCACTGCGTTCCAGGACTCCCACCCAATGCAGGATGCCTCCCCAACGGGAGAGACTCACCCAGTGGCTTTGAGTTGGTCCCAAGTCTCTTGCTATCTCTTCTTTTGAATCCTGGGTCCTGGAGCAACATGAAATGCAGCTGCCCTCTAGTCCACCGTCTTGAAAACCCCAACATTTAGTTTTAACTGCCATATTTTTGAGTTTTCAATTCTAAATGAAATTTATTATTTATTTAATAACATGATATATACATAAAACAGTGCTTCACTGTTGCTTATTCACTTACTTAGAGCTTATTTTTCTCTTCATCTTTTCATTTCAGTCTTGTTTCCCCTTTTTATGTAATTTTATTTTTTTCGAACATCCTTCATTGGCCATTTTTGGGTACTTCTAAGACTGATAAATAATATTTCATTTCTGTTCCATTCAGATTTATTAACTTTTACTGCATCATAAATCTTTTCAATTTCATTCTTTATTACACATTTTATATAACAGAACATATTTCTAAGAATATCATTTATAAAATCAGATGTGCTGTGAAATTTTCTTGTTTTTGCTATGTATATGATAGCAGTTTAGTGATATTTAAAATTCAAAAGAAAACACATTAACTGGAAATTTTATACCTTATTAAAATATCACATCAAATATATATGTGCATAGTAATATGTGCTGTTTATCAATATGAGTGAATTTATGCTGCTATTACTGTTTATTGTTTTTAATTTACTGTTCAATAGTATAAACACTTACCTTTGTTTTATTGACCTACACACAATAGTCTTTTGTTTATGCAACAATCTATCTGTCCTTAATGACTTTCTGTACTGGCTGCAAGTATAGGGAGCCCTTTTTGATCTTAATAGGATTCAATAAATATTAACATGTTTTAAAAATATGAATGAATTTACACATATGAATGAGTTCATACCTATAGAGATATGAAGAATTTCTCCCATGCATATCCTCATTAAAATTAAAAGTAAAGGATGATGTTGAGGAGAAAATAACTTGGACCCAGTAGGTGGAATACAGCAATTTGAAAGTAATAATTTTGGACCCCAAAAGGGAGAGGTGTTTTATACACAAATGGAAACAAGGCGGCTTCTTGTTGCATGTCCTCATAAAGAGATCTGCCTTCCTGATCACAGCCTTCTGGTCAGACATTCTGACACTTCACGGAGGCAGTGCTGCGGGCCTGGGAGCCGGGTGGGCTGAGGCCCCTGCCGGCGCCCCCGGGCTCCTCTGCAGCTGCCAGCGCTGGGTGTCCGACTATGGCTCTCGCAGCAGGGGAAGAGCGCTGGCCGCCACTGACTTTTTAGTGATTGTCAAGAGTACATGGTTATTGACTGTAGTCACGGTCTTGTTGATCTCATGAATTTATTCCCGGTAGCTATCCTGGATTTTCTAGTCATTGACCAATTTATACCAAATCCCATCCCCCCACCCCCTGCCCTAATACTCGGTGAACACGATTCTCTCTGCTTCTGTGACTTCTAATTATTTATGTTTGTTAGACATATGAGTTGAGATCACACAGTATATATTTTTCTATGCCTGGCTTATTTAATACAATGTCCTTGAGATTTATCTATGTTGTTAAAAAGGGCAGACTTTTTTGTTGTTGTTGTTTTAGGCCTTACTAGTATTCCACTGTGTATATATACTATCATTTATTTATCTATTCATCTTTTGATGGACACTTAGTTTGATTGTGAATAGTGCTGCAATAAACATGAAAGCATACATATATCTTTGGTATAGACATTTTATATTCATTGACCTACACATTCAGGAGTGAGATAACTAGATCAATTGATAGTTCTATTTTCCATATTTTCAGGAACTAGTATACTTTTTCCCCTAATGGTCTGTACCAATTTATATTACTACCAACAATGTACATGGGCTTCTTTTTCTCTGAATCCTCAGTAACATTTAATTTTTGTCATTTCATAGTAGGTAAGCTACTATCTATGTGATATTTCATTGTGATTTTAATTTGCATTTACTTGATGATCAGGGATATTGAACATTTTTTTCATAATACCTAGTGGCCGTTTGTTTTATTTTGAAAAATATTCAGGTCCACTGTTATTGTTTAATTGTCTTATTTTTTTTCTTACTGATGAGTTGTTCAATTGAGATATTAACAACATTTTCCATTTAAATCTTGCAAGCACTTTCTAACTTTTGGTGGGTTGAATTTTCCTTGTCTTGGTCTTTCCCTTCTTTGTTTTACTGAAGTTTCTTAGGTGGATATAATTTCATTTGCCTAGTTTTACTTTGGTGGTTGTGCTTTAGATTTATATATTTAAAAAAATAAACCCATAAAAATGTCACAGAGGGCTGGGGGTGTGGCTAAGTGGTAGAAGGCCGAACATGTGGAGCCCCTGGGTTCTATCCTCAGCACCACTTTAAAAATAAATAAGTAAAATAAAGGTTTAAAAATATTTTGAAATGATGGAGAGGGTTTTTCCCCTTTTTTCTTCAAGTATATTCACAGCTTTACTAATTACATTTAAGTTTTTAATTTGTCCTGTACTTTTATTTATATATGATTTGGAAACAGAATGTAATTTAATTTTTCTGTATTTAGTGAGGTAGATTTCCAGGTATTACCATTTATTAAAGAGACAGTCTTTTCCTATTATGTATTCTTAGCACTTGTGAAAACTTATTGACTGCAATTGCATGGATTATTTTTCTGGACTCTCATTCCATTTGCCTTTTTATCTATTTTTATGCTGTTACCTTCCTCTGTTGATTACTACAGCTTTATCTCTATGGCTTTATTCAAGTAGTATGATGTGTCCAGATTTGGTTTTGCTCAAGATTGTTTTAGATATTTGGAGACCTTTGTGGTTCCTTGTGATTTGTAGGATTTTTTTTTTTTTTTTTTTTTTTTTTTTTGTCCCTGGAACTTTTATGAAGATTTTAAAAGTATTTTTGGTATCTATCGTAAGTGGCATTGTATTTTATTTTCCAAGTAGTTCCTTGTTAGTGTATAGAAATGCAAATTTTATATGCTGATTTCATATCTTGCAGCATAAAAGATATTAGTTCTTTGTGTGTGGAGGGGGGAGGGGTCTTTAGGCTATTTTAGATATAACATCATGTCATCTGCCATTAAGGACAGCTTAACTTGTTTTTTTTATTTTCAACCTGATGTATCCCCATACCCAGGCCCTTTTGAATTTTTTTTTCTTTCTTTTGTGCCTAATTGCTTACTAGGCCTTCCTGGAATATGTTGATAAATTTGGTAAGATTGGGCATCCTCTCTTTTAACTAATAATAGAGGAAAATATTTAACTTTTCCCTATTTCAGCATTTTGTTAGCTTGATTTTGTCATACATGGTCATTATTTAGTTTCATTCCTTGTATATCTAGTTTTTTTATATCTAGTATATCTAGATTTTATATCTATATCTATTTTATATATAGTATATCTAGATATTCCTTGTATATCTAGATTTTTTTATATCTAGTATATCTAAGTCTATTTTTTAAATCAAGGAAGTATGTTTAATATTGTTGAATGCCTCTTGTGTATTTGTGGATGTGATCACAATGGTTTGTGTACTTCATTTTTCTTATGTCGTTCATCAGAGTTATTGGTCTTTGATATTTTTAATTTCATATGGTTTTGGTATTAGGGTAATGATGGTCTGGTAATATCATTTGGGAAATATTTCCTACACTTAATTTTTTTTAAAACATTTTGAGTAGGAAATGGTATTCCTTGAACATTTGTTAGAGGACAATAAGAAAGCCATCAAATCCTGGGCATTTGTTTGATGAGATTCTTTTCTACTACTGATCCAATCTCCTTACTTGTTGGTATGTTCTGTTTTTTTCTTTCTTAATGATTCGGTCTGGAAAGGTTGTTTGTATTGTGGAATTTACCCATTCATTCTAGGTTATCTTTATAGTACTTCCTATTATACCTTGTATTTCTATGATATCAATTGTAGTGTCTACTCTTTTTATTGTATTTCAGTCTTCTTTTTTCATTATATTGTCAGACTTAAGGTTTGCTTTTTTTTTTTATTTATCCTCTTAAATAAAACAACTCTGAGTTTTTAAAATTTGTTTTCATTGGTTTACCAGTCAGTATTTCACTTATTTCTGCTTTGGTTCTTTGCTTTTTTCTATATTCTTTGGCTTTAATTTCTTTTCTTAGTACCATCAGGTATATTACTAGGTTATTTATACCAGGTCCTCTATCTTTATTGATGTAATCAAAAATGGCTGTAAACTTGCCTGTTACATGGATTTCTTTTACTGCAACCTACTAGTTTTGGTATGGTATTTCTAAATATGTTCAACTCATGCTTTATTTTTTCAAAATTTCCTTTGATCCATTGGTTGTTTGGGAGCATTTGGTTTGTTTTCCATGTATTAGTAAATTTTCCTATTTATTTTTAATTTCATGTCAGTGTGCTCAGATATGATACCTAATATATGATACCTAATATGACTTCAATATTCTTAAGTGTCTTAAAACTTGTTTTGTAAACTAAAATATGATCTCTCCTAGAGAATGACCTTGTGTGCCTTCAAGAAGAATGTATATTTTCTTACTTTTGATGAAATAGTTTTTGTCTACTAGATTCACTTGTGTAAAATATAGTTATATATATATGAAATTAGTTGACTAATGGCTCTAGGAAGAGTTGCCACCAGTTGGTTCAAAGTTTAGTCTTATAAAAATGGAAGTAGTGGCCTCCAAGCATTTTACAAACTGGACTAGAATCTGGAAGGATCATATGGCTAAGTATGTTTGCTTATTTTTATTTATTGTTGTTGTTCCAGGGATTGAACCCAGTGGAGCTTAACTCCTGAGGCATAATCCCCAGGTCTTTTTATCTTATTGAGAGACAGGGCCTCAGTAAATTGCTTAGGCCCTTGGTAGTTGCTGAGGCTGGTTTCAAACTTGCAAACCTCTTTCCTCAGCCTCCCAAGTCCATGTGCCACCATGCCCAGCTTGCTTACTTTTTATTTTTAAAAAGGGGTTTTCTATTGTTTTGTTATTATTACTTTTTGAGTTTATGACAAAAATATTTTAAGTGAATAACTCTCCATTGTTCACTTTTTCCTTTTATCATTCTACTGTAGTTTTTTGACTCTTTTGAACTCTATAGTCACATTAATCAAGTTGGTCATTTAAAATTTTCTAGTACATTCCTCAAATGTTTTTGTGTAAATGTTAAATTGGTACATGCTTACAGTTGCATGATTCTAAATGAAGGATCACAAATAATTCCTAAAACTGGCTATCAAACAGCTTCATATGTAATGTGATCTAAACCAGGAGTTTGCAAACTACAACCCTGGAGCCAAATCTTCCACATCACTTGTTTATGTTAATAAAATTTTATTGTATTATAGTTACTTGTATTTGCTGCTTCAAATAGGCTTGAATATTTGTGACAGAATTACATGTCTCAAAAAAGTCTATTTACCATTCATACCTTTAAAGATAAAGTTTTTCTTATAATAATAATGATCCCTGAGCTTAGAAAGTTTGCAAAAAAAATTACTTCAGTAAAAAGTATATCACTTTAAACTTATCTTTCACTTTACATTTTTACATTGATATTTTTTATTCTTCTCTAGAATATAATACTGTTCTCATTTAAAACCTTTGCTAGAGAAAACAAGCAACAGGAACTGTAAAATTATTACCATTTCAAAAATAAATGTTGTATAGCATGCAGAAATTTATACATTTTGTTGAAATTGTCAAATGTAAATATTTTATGTTTTTGCCTAAAATTCAGATACATATTTTTCTCTCACTCACATCTGCTTAGTTTGCTATAATGACTAAAGGTAAAAAGGCATCATACATGCTGAAATTCTATTATCTGTGATGCCTACTTTGCTAGCTTTAGGCACCATTAGTTTTATAAAACTTAACTGGAGATGTAATGTAACAGTATTTGAAACATTTGGTAAGATGGTTATTACATTTGGGGGTAATTCTTTGTTATTAGTTTATTTTAGATGCAGGAAATATTGTGGTTCATTTTGACATTATTATACAAGTGTGGAGTAAAACTTACTGCATTTCAACCCTGGTACTTTTCCTTTCCCTTTGTTACTCCCTCCCCTTGTTCCTTTTTCTTTAATGATAGTTCTATTTTTAATAGGTGTATTTTTTTTTAATGAGTGCCTTGTGGATATAAATTCACTGTGGTATATTCATCCATGTATGTAGCACAGTTTGATCAGATTCAATCTACTCTTCTTCAGTTTTCCCATGCCTCTTCTTTGGCCCTGAAACATTTTCCTCTACCTCACTGATCTCTCTTGTGTTATCATAAATTTCCCTCCCTTGATGCTGCATACTTATTTTCATCTAGCTTCTGTATATCAGAGAAAATATTCAAACCTTGAATGTCTGGGTCTGTCTTATCTCATATGATGTTCTTCAGTTCCAGCCATTTATCAGCAAATTCCATTATTTTATTGTTAATGGCTGAGTAAAACTCCATTGTGTCTATATACCACATTTTCTTCATGCATTTCTCTGTTGAATGGCACCTAGGTTAGTTCCACAGTTTGACTATTGTAAATTGTACTGTTAAAAGCATTGATGTGCCATATCCCTACAGTATATAGATTTTAGGTCTTTGGCTGTAAACCAAGATGGGGGATAGTTGCATCATGGTAGAGTCATTCCTCATTCACTGAGGAATCTGCATATTTCTTTGCAAAGTGCTTGTACTAATTTGAAGTCCTACCAACAAAGAATAAGTGTACCTTTTCCTCCACATCCTTGTCAACATTTTTTAGCATTTATATTCTTGATAATTGCCATTCTGACTATAAGGAGATGAAATCTGAGTGTATTTTGATTTCCCCAATAGCTAGGGATGTTGAACATTTTTTTTCATATATTTATTGACAACTGTATTTCCTCTTTAGATAAGTATCTTTTTAATTCTATTGCCCCTTTATTAATTGGATTGTTAGTGTTTTGATGTTAAATTTCTTGAGCTCTTTATATATTTTGGGCATTGATTCCATATATGAGAAACAGTTGGCAATGATCTCCCATTCTGTAGACTCTCTTCAAGCTCTTTTCTCATTTTGCATGAAGAATCTCTATAATTTGAAGTCATCCTTCTTACTGATTCTTTGTTTTATTTCTAATGCTTTAGTAGTCAATCTAAGGAAGTTGATGTATCTGCCAGTATTTTAGAGTGCTGAGCCTCATTTTCTTTCAGCTGTTAAAGATTTGATAGTCTAAGTCCTGGGTGTTTGATCCACTTTGGATTTACTTTTGTTCAGACTAAGAGATAGAGTTCAATTTTTATTCTTCCACGTATGGATATTCACTTTTCCCAGCACCATTTGTTTAAAAAAGCCTTTTCCTTTGTGCTGGATGTGTTTTGGCAACTTTGTAGGGTATCAGTTGAGAGTAATTCTGTTTTCTATTCCATTGATCTTCATGTCTATTTTGGTGTCAGTTACCCTGATGTTCTTGTTAGCTATGTAGGGTAAGTTGAGGTTCCATGTTGTGATGCCTCCAGCTTTGCTCTTCCTGCTCTGGAGTACTCCAGCTCTTCTGGGTCTCTTATTCTTTCAAATATATTTTAGAACTGTCTTTCCTGGTTCTGTGAAGAATGTCATTGGTATTTTGACAAAATTGCATTAAACCTGTAATGCCTTTGGTAATGTGGCAATTTTGATAATATTCTGCCTGTTGACAACCTTGGAGGTCTTTCCATCTTCTAAGGTCTTCTTCAATTATTTTCTTTAGCATTCTATTCTTTTAACTGTAGAGAAAAATTTAGATTTTTCAGATTTATTTGTAAGATTTTATTTAAGGTTATTGTGAATAGGATGACTATGTTAAGTTAATGGTGTCTTTTTTGGAAAAAAAAAGACTAGCATTTACAACTTGGAATGGAGGTAAATTGTAATTTCTTCAACAGCAATGTTGATGGTTGTGCTGAAGTCCTCAGCCACAGCCTGCTCTGCCAGCTCCCAGTCATGGTTCAGAAGGTTTCAAAAACAGAGTCCAAAGATGCTCCCTTGATAAAAGATTTCTTATTAAAATTTTGTGTAAGTGACAATGTGACATCCATTTCAGTCTAACACAATGCAGAAAATGCTAAACTATCATATACAGTTATATGACCAGGGTGTCACTGTCACTACTTGATCAGAGGAGGTGAAGTACAGGAGGAGGATGACTTTTTTGATCTGTTTCAGAAGATTCATCATTGGAGTAAAGGAAAGTCTTTTATATATGTTGTAACTGTATCTAGCTATTTTGCTACATTTGATTATCAACTCTTCTGGTTCGGCTTTTGGAGTCTCTAAATAGGGAATACTGTCATCAATAAGCAGAAATAATTTGACTTTTCCTTTTCCTTTGTGCATTCCTATACTTTTCTTCTCTTGTCTGATAGCTCTGACTAGAATTTCAAGGGCTCTGTAGAGTAGGAGTGATGAGACTGGATGTACTGGTCCTGTTCCAGATTTCAGAGAAACTGCTTTCAGTTTTTCTCCACTTAGTATGATACTGACTTTGGGGTTTTCATGCACTACATTGATAATATTGAGGAAAATTTCTTTTATTCCTAATTTCTCTAGTATTTTAAACCTAATGGCTACTGACCTTTGTTCAATGCATTTTCTGTGGCTTTTGACATAATTCCATGATTGTGATCATTAACGCTATGTAGGTGTGAATTGAATTGATTGATTTACATATGTTGAACCTCTTTGCTGGGATTATGCCCTTTTGATCTTGGTATCTTTTCTTCTTGATGTGCTCTTAAGGTGGTTTGCCAATATTTTATTTTTGAATATATGTTCATTAGGGATATTGCTCTGGAATTTTCCTTCCTTAATGCATCTTTGTCTGGTTTTAGAATCAGGATGATAATGACACTGGCTTCATAGAATGGGCTTTAGAGTGTTCCATTTTTTTCTATCTTATGGAATAATTTGAAGAGAATTGGCAAGAGTTCTTCTTTAAAGTTGTGGTGGAACTTGACTCAACATCCATCTGGTCCAGAGATTGGAAGGCTTTAAATAGCTGCTTCAATTTCATTACTGCATACTGATTTGTTTTCTGTATCTTCAAGGTTCCATTTAGGTAGGTCACTGGCCTTTAGTAATCTGTCAAGATTTTCAAGATTTTCTAGTTTGAGTATAAATGTTCAAAATATTTTCTAATGATTCTATGGATTTTTAAAATATTTCCTTTGCCTTCATACCATATTTTTTCTTCACAAAATAAAGTGCAATTCCACTGAACAGAATTATATAGTTTATGAACTTCCTACTTCATCATGTTGCTTGGAATATTAGTATAGTCAATGACATAGTAAACATCTGCTGTTTAATGTGTGACGTGTATCACAGTTTTTTGTTGGTACTGATGTTAAGTGGTGACCCAACCATTCCTATATAGGTGAGAGTGTTATAGATATCAAATTAGACACTGGACATTTACCTAAAAGCTGTGCATCTATTCTTAACATTAGTGTTATTCCTGGCTCCACTCTTCCTCCAAGAGAAGTTGTAAAGTATTTGGGACAATCCAAATTCACTCTCCATAGAGAGATTCAGTAGGCTTGAACCTTTCTTTCCCTGGCCCTCAGGGTATCTGAGAAGGGTTATGGCATCCAAAGTGCCTAGGCTATGTGTTCACTAGAATTGGGTAAAGTTGATCTCTTAGTACCATTTTTATTACTACTATATCCAAAACCAAATACTTGTAAAGAAAATAGTTTTATTTATCTCACAATTATGGAGGCTCCAGATATCAACTTAGCTCTGGTGAGAACTTCATGGCAGGGACATGAGAAAGAGAGAGAGAGAGATAGAGGGGGCTGGGAGGAATTGAAATTACATCACCAAACAAGAAGCCAAAGCAGGAGATCAGGGGTCACGATCCATCTTGTAGCAATTCACTCCCTCAATATCTGACTGAGGGGTCCCCTGAGATCCAGCTTAATCCTTTCTGAGGTAGTACCCCAGTGATCTAGGGACCTCCCACTATTCCCACCTCTTAAATGTTCCACTACTTACCAGCATTGTCACAGCAGGGACCAAGATTCCAGCACATGAACCCTTAGGGGACACACTCAAATTATGTTCTAATTCCAATATTTGAAAGGAACTGGCAGAGAGGGAATAGCTCTTAGTCATGAAGTCACAGTTTGAAAAGTTCTGTGGGTTTTTCAGAGAGCCAGTCACATGTTTACCATTATCAAATTTAGCACTGGTGATTCTTCTTGTCACTCTGCTTTGTCTTGCATGCTTCGAGTGAGTGACCTGCTCTCACTGGGAAATGGCACAGCTTGGAATGGAAGTTACTTGTACTGATTTCTGAGACCTCTCTCTCCTGGCTTTTGATGTGCACCCAGGAGACTTGCAACACCCCTGGCCTTGGTGGTTAGTGACACATATGACCACGGATACACTGGCTCAGAGTGCATCACAGGACAAATGCTGCACTGGGTCATGTCCTCTTCTCATTTGGGGCTGTTTGAGGGCTCCTTGCAAAAGAAGATGGATCTCCACCCCAAACTAGGCTCAGTTGTTGAGACTGATAATACTGCACACAAAGAACTAGAGGGCACAGAAGGTTTATTGCTCACTTAGTGAGGCTTTCTGGGGAAAGCAGTGAAGCACTCAGGCAGGTCCCCACATTTTTTAAGAGAACATAGAAAAGAGAGTGTCCTGGGATTTTATGGCATTTAGGTAATATGGTCATGGTGAGGGTCATGCACATGGATAAGGATGATCGCAAGTTGAAAGCCAGCTTCAGCAACTTAATGAGGCCCTAAGCAACTTGACAAGACCTGGTCTCATTATTTTCTTCCCAACTCATGTAAATCAATTTTTTTCCTCTAAAATAGGAATGACATCATTCACTTTTTGTTTATTTTTAAGTAGTGCTTTTCTTTGTATTTCAAATGTAGAAAAGATCATATTGTAGGATAGTTTTCATCTTTCTGTATGATACATGCATCAGTTTAAAATAAATATAATAGAAAATGTTATGAAATAACCCTTATCCTTCCTGGTGGAAAGGGGATGCTTTGATGTCTGATGTTTAATTCATACTGCTATGTGAACACCACCTCCACCCCAGATGATTTATTGATTTTTGAGAGTAAGAGCTCAATTGAAAGGGAAAGTTCTATAAGGACAGAAGATGAAGGCTGCCATAACCAAATGTGTATCTTGCTGATTACTTTTGATGAAGGACTATTTTGCTGTGCTTGTTTTATTCCAGGAAGTTTGGCATAGCCAACTTCCTTGCAGCCTATTTCAAGGAGCAATGGAACCCAGATCATGAGAGCTCCCCACATGCCTTGTGCCAGCAAATGCTCACTGAAGCATGATCATGACTCCCAGTTTTCTTTCTGGAAATTATAGGGTTTGGAAATGACTACAGTGGGACTTAGTGAGGTTCTGCTCTATTTAAACTGAGATTTTCTGAATACAGCTTAAAAGCCATTAGTTCTTATTCTGCGTTCTTGACTAATGAGAATAATTGATTCCTGTCTTCTTTTTACATTACCATTCAAGTATTTTTATCCATTAAGTTTTCCCTTTGATTTTATTTTATTTTTTAAATTTATTTTTATTGTAAACAAGTGGGATACACATTGTTTCTCTGTACATGGAGTAAAGGCATACCATTTGTGTAATCATAAATTTACATAGGGTAATGCTGTTTAATTCATTCTGCTATTTTTCCCTCCCCCCACCCCTTTTCCCTCTATACAGTCCCTCCTTTCTCCATTCTTGCCCCCTCCCACCCCCATTATGTTTCATCATCTGCTTACCAGCGAGATCATTCGTCCTTTGGTTTTTTGAGATTGGCTTATCTCACTTAGCATGATATTCTCCAATTTTATCCATTTGCCTGCAAATGCCATAATTTTATTATACTTTCCCAGCTTTCATCCATCAGCCAGGTGTAAGGCTTCTGAACCATAAGCTCAGGTTAGTCAAAGCAATGACACCACTTCTTGTACCAAGTTTTTATTAGTCTGACCCAAATACCTGCCAAGACTCTCTTAGAGAAGGAGTTTATTTGGGGTTTATGGTTTCACAAGTATCAGTCCATAGACTGCTGATACCATTGCTCTGGGCTCAAGGTGAGGCAGCACCTCACCCCATGGGAGAAGGGACCAGAAGAGGAAAACTGCTCAGCTCATATGATATCAGGAAAGAGAGGGAGAGAGAGAGAGGAAGAGACCTTAGGAAATGTACCCTTCCAGGGCATGGTCACAGTGATCCACCTCCTCCAGTCATGCCCCATCTGCCTATAGGTACCACCTAGTCAGTTCATCCAAATTAGGATGAACTGATCAAGGTACAGAGCAAGTTAAATTATTTTAGTTCTGAATGTTCCTGTATCAATAAGAGTTTTTTTTGGAGAAATTCATATGCAATCCATAACAGATCACTCTCTAATTGTCCAGTTCCTGGCTCCAGAGTGGTTTAACAAAGGAAGGTAATATTCCTGACTGCAGAAATCTGATTTAAAATAAAGGCGGGGGGGGGTTCAAGATGGCGAACTAGAGGGCGGCTGCATGTCATGTTGCTCCAGGACACAGGATTCAAAAGAAGAGATAGTGAGAGACTTGGGACCAACTCAAAGCCGCCGGGTGAGTCTCTCCTATTGGGGAGGCATGCCGGATGGGGCGGTAGCCCCAGAACACAGGGAACTTTGTGAAGTAGAGTTGCCTGGTGAGACGCCCCTCCCCCTACTGGAACAGTAAACACTGACCACTGGGATCATCGTAGAGGTGGCTGCTCACCACAGTGCTTGGACTTGGAGCAACCACTGGGGCTCTGGGCGGCTGCATGAGGAGGAGCTGTGTGGCAAGATGTTTGGACTCACAATGACTGCTTCTGAACACCGGGATTGCCTGGAGGAAGAGGAGAAGTGCGGTGGGTCGCTTGGTCTAGGAGTGATTGCATCAGAGCTAGAGGCGATTGACAGAGGAGGAGGCGAGTAGTGAGTTTTTTGGACTCAAAGCAACCGCTCCCCTTTGGATGACCATTGGTTGTTTGGACTCAAAGCGACTGTTCCCCTTTGGATGACCATTGGTCAACAAGTGGAGGCACCTCTGCCCACTATCAGGGAATATACCCCACCTGAGGGTCACCAAACCTAGAGAGGCAGCTTCCTTGTGGAGCAACACATTATCAACTTCCTCCAAGACTGCAGGCTACTGAAGGATAAGAGGGGATATACTAGCAATTTTCAGGGGCATTAAAAGTCAATAGAGCAAATCTGCAATATCTTCATGACCCACTGATTCCTGAACAATATGAGAAAACAAGGGAAGAAAATGCCCCAAACAAATCTAGATGTTACATCAATAAAATCCAACCACAGCATGGCAGAAGAAATGACAGAAAGGGAGTTCAGAATGTACATAATTAAAATGATCAGGGAAGCAAGCGATGAGATGAAAGAGCAAATGCAGGCATTGAATGATGAGATGAAAGAGCAAATGCAGGCATTGAATGATAGCACCAATTGACGGTTAAAAGACCAAATACAGGAACCAAAAGATCATTTCAATAGAGAGTTAGAGATATTGAAAAAAACCAAACAGAAATCCTTGAAATGAAGGAAACAATAAACCAAATTAAGAACTCCATAGAAAGCAAAACCAATAGGATAGAACACCTGGAAGACAGAACCTCAGATATTGAAGACAAAATATTTAACCTTGGGCTGGGGAGATAGCTCAGCTGGTAGAGTGCTTGCCTTGCAAGCACAAGGCCCTGAGTTTGATCCCCAGTACCGACAAAAAAAAAAAAAAAAAAAGAAACACAATATTTAACCTTGAAAACAAAGTTGAACAAACACAGAAGATGGTAAGAAATCATGTACAGAATCTCCAAGAACTATGGGATATCATGAAAAGGCCAAATTTGAGAATTATTGGGATTGAGGAAGGCTTAGAGAAACAAACCAAAGGAATGAACAATCTATTCAATGAAATAATATCAGAAAATTTCCCAAATCTGAAGAATGAAATGGAAAATCAAGTTCAAGGGGCTTATAGGACTCCAAATACACAAAATTACAACAGATCCACACCACGGAACATTATAATGAAAATACCTAACATACAAAATAAAGACAGAATTTTAAAGGCTGTGAGAGAAAAGAACCAAATTACATTCAGGGGGAAACCAATACCGATATCAGCAGATTTTTCAATCCAGACCCTAAAAGCTAGAAGGGCCTGGAACAACATTTTTGAAGCTCTGAAAGAAAATGGATGACAACCAAGAATTTTATACCCAGCAAAACTTACCTTCAAAATTGATGATGAAATAAAATCATTGCATGATAAACAAAAGCTAAAAGAATTTACAAAAAGAAAGCCAGCATTACAGAACATTCTCAGCAAAATATTCCATGAGTAAGAGATGAAAAACAAAGAAACAAATCAGCAAAGAGTGAAAATATCCTAAAGGAATTGTCAAATAAAGGAGAAACCAAGGTGTGTCAAAAATAAAAATTAAAAAAATGAGTCAAATGACCGGGAATACAAATCATATCTCAATAATAACCCTGAATGTTAATGGCCAGAATTCATCAATCAAAAGACATAGACTGGCAGATTGGATTAAAAAGAAAGATTCAACAATATGTTGCCTGCAAGAGACTCACCACATAGAAAGAGACACCCATAGACTAAAGGTGAAAGGATGGGGAAAAACATACCATGCACATGGACTCAGCAAAAAAGCTGGAGTATCCATCCTCATTTCAGATAATGTGGACTTCAAGCCAAAGTTAGTCAGAAGGGATAAAGAAGGATATTTCATACTGCTTAAGGGAAGCATAAATCAGCAAGATATAACAATCATAAACATCTATGCCCCAAACAGTGGCTCATCCATGTATGTCAAACAAATCTTACTCAATCTCAGAAACCAAATAGACCATAACACAATAATACTAGGTGATTTTAAAATGCCTCTCTCATCACTGGACAGATCTTCCAAACAAAAATTGAACAAAGAAACTATAGATCTCAATAACACAATCAATAATTTAGACTTAACAGACATTTATAGAATATACCATCCAACCAAGAGCAAATACACTTTCTTCTCAGCAGAACATGGATCCTTCTCTAAAATAGCCCATGTATTATGCCACAAAGCTAATGTTAGCAAATACAAGAAGATAGAGACACTACCTTGTATTCTATCAGATCATAATGGATTGAAGTTAGAAATAAATGAAAGAGTAAAAAACAGAAACTACTCCAACACCTGGAGATTGAACATTATGCTATTATATGATGAATGGATAACAGAAGATATTAGGAAGGAAATTAAAAAAATTTAGAGGTAAATGAGAACAAAGAAACATCATATCAAAATCTCTGGGACACTATGAAAGCAGTACTTAGAGGAAAATTTATTTCATGGAGCGCATTTAATAAAAGAAGTAAAACTCAACAAATCAATGACCTAACACTAGAGCTCAAAGCCCTAGAAAAAGAAGAACAAACCAACACCAAAAGTAGTAGAAGACAGGAAATAGTTAAACTCAGAACTGAAATCAACGAAATTGAAACAAAAGAAACAATACAAAAAATTGACACAATAAATAGTTGGTTCTTCGAAAAAATAAACAAAATTGATAAACCATTAGCCACACTAACAAAGAGAAGACAAGAGAAAACCCAAATCACTAAAATTCGGAATGAACAAGGAAATATCACAACAGACACGACTGAAATACAAAACAATATTAGAAGCTATTTTGAAAATCTATACTCCAACAAAATAGAAAATTTCGAAGACATCAGCGTGTTTCTAGAGACATATGAATTGCCTAAACTGAACGAGGAGGACATACACAATTTAAATAGACCAATTTCAAGTAATGAAATAGAAGAAGTCATCAAAAGCCTACCAACAAAGAAAAGTCCAGGAACAGATGGGTTCTCAGCCGAGTTCTACAAAACCTTCAAAGAAGAGCTCATTCCAATACTTTTCAAAGTATTCCATAAAATAGAAGAGGAGGGAACCCTCCCAAACTCATTCTATGAAGCTAATATTACCCTGATACCTAAACCAGACAGAGACACATCGAGGAAAGAAAATTTCAGAGAAATATCCTTAATGAACATCGACGCAAAAATTGTCAACAAAATTGTAGCAAATCGCATACAAAAACATATTAAAAAGATAGTGCACCATGATCAAGTGGGTTTCATCCCAGGGATGCAAGGTTGGTTCAACATCAGGAAATCAATAAATGTAATTCACCATATCAATAGACAAAGTCAAGAATGACATGATTATTTCAATACATGCAGAAAAAGCATTTGATAAATTACAGCACCCTTTCATGCTCAAAACTCTAGAAAAAATAGGGATAGTGAGAACATTCCTTAACATTGTAAAGGCCATCTATGCTAAGCCCATGGCTAATATCATTCTAAATGGTGAAAAACTGAAAGCATTCCCCCTAAAAACTGGAACAAGGCAGGGATGCCCTCTTTCACCACTTCTTTTCAATATCATCCTTGAAACTCTAGCCAGAGCAATTAGACAGACCAAAGAAATTAAAGGGATATGAATAGGAAAAGAAGAACTCAAACTATCCCTATTTGCTGATGATATGATTATATACTTAGAGGAACCAGGAAAGTCCACCAGAAATCTTCTAGATCTCATAAGTGAATTCAGTAAAGTAGCGGGATATAAGATCAATGCACGTAAACCTAAGGCATTTTATACATAATTGATGAATCTTCAGAAAGAGAAATTAGGAAAACTACCCCATTCACAATAGCATCGAAAAAAATAAAATACTTGGGAATCAATCTCACAAAAGAGGTGAAAGATCTCTACCATGAGAAATACAGAACACTAAAGGAAGAAATTAAAGAAAACCTTAGAAGATGGAAAGATCTCCCATGTTCTTGGATAGGCAGAATTAATATTGTCAAAATGGCCATACTACCTAAAGTGCTATACAGATTCAATGCAATTCTAATTAAAATCCCAATGATGTACCTTACGTAAATAGAGCAAGCAATTTTGAAATTCATGTGGAAGATTAATATACCCAGAATAGCTAAAGCAATCCTTGGCAGAAAGAGTGAAGTAGAGGATATTGAAATACCAGATCTTCAACTCTACTAAAAACCAATAGTAACAAAAACGGCATGGTATTGGTACCAAAATAGACAGGTGGATCAATGGTACAGAATAGAGGACATGGACACAAACCCAAATAAATACAATTTTCTCATACTAGACAAAGGTTCCAAAAATATGCAATGGAGGAAAGATAGCCTCTTCAACAAATGGTGCTGGGAAAACTGGAAAACCATATGCAATAGAATGAAATTAAACCCCTATCTCTCACCCTACACAAAACTCAACTCAAAATGGATCAAGGACCTTGGAATCAGACCAGAGACCCTGCATCTTATAGAAGAAAAAGTAGGTCCAAATCTTCAACTTGTTGGCTTAGGATCAGACTTCCTTAACAGGACTCCCATAGCACAAGAAATAAAAGCAAGTATCAACAACTGGGATAGATTCAAACTAAAAAGCTTTCTCTCAGCAAAGGAAACTATCAGAAATGTGAAGAGAGAGCCTACGGAGTGGGAGAATATCTTTGCCAAACATACCTCAGATAGAGCGCTAATTTCCAGAATCTATAAAGAACTCAAAAAATTCTACACCAAGAATGCAAATAATCCAATCAACAAATGGGCTAAGAAAATGAATAGACACTTCACAGAAGAAGATTTACAAGCAATCAACAAACATATGGAAAAATGTTCAACATCTCTAGTAATAAGAGAAATGCAAATCAAAACCACCCTAAGTTTCAATCTCACCCCAATTACAATGGCGATTATCAAGAATACAAGCAACAATAGGTGTTGGCAAGGATGTGGGGAGAAAGGTACACTCATACATTGCTTGTGGGGCTGCAAATTAGTGCAGCCACTCTGGAAAGCAGTGTGGAGACTCCTTAGAAAACTTGGAATGGAACCACCATTTGACCCAGCTATCCCACTCCTTGGCCTATACCCAAAGGACTTAAAATCAGCATACTACAGAGATACAGCCACATCAATGTTCATTGCTGCTCAGTTCACAATAGCCAGATTGTGGAACCAACCTAGATGCCCTTCAGTTGATGAATGGATAAAGAAACTGTGGTATATATATACAATGGAATATTACTCAGCCATAAAGAATGATAAAAATATGGCATTTTCAGGCAAATGGATGAAATTGGAGAATATCATGCTAAGTGATATAAGCAAATCTCTAAAAACCAAAGGACGAATGATATCACTATTAAGTGGATGATGACACATAATGGGGTGTGGGAGGGGTTAGTGTTAGGGTTAGAGTTAGTGTTAGGGAGGGGGGCAAGAATGGAGGAAGGAAGGACTGTATAGAGGGAAAAGAGGTGTGGAAGGAGTGGGGCGGAAGGGAAAAAATAACAGAATGAATCAAACAACATTATCCTATGTAAATTTATGATTACACAAATGGTATGGCTTTATGCCATGTACAAATAGAGGAACAACATGTATCCCATTTGTTTACAATAAAAAAAAGAGAAAAGAAACAGAAAAAAAATAAATAAAATAAAGGCAGACAGGAATGTAGATTTAGGACCTTTTAGTTTTTATCTCAAATACATGATCACAGGCAAATTGTTTTCTCTTCCTAGTATTTAAACAATCTCTTGAAGGCAGTTGCTTCCTTAGAATATTCTGTAGTATTTTATTATCAGAGTATTGCAAAATATAGGGAAAATTGTTGTAACAGTTGTGGAACATTCTAATTTTATTCTTCATTACTCAAATGACTAATAATTTGAATAGTTTATGTACTTTTATCCATTTGTCTATGTTATTTAATGAAGTTTATTCAGACATTCCACCCTCTTTAAATTTGCTTGACCTATGATTTTTCTGGACGCATTCTTTATATGCTTTAGTTTAAAGTCCTTTATGAGCTGTGTTTTAAAAAGTCACACACTATGTGCATTTCTAGTGTGAAGAGCAGTTAACTTATATTTTGAAAACTTACAATTTGTCATTTGTTCAGAAATTATTGCTAACCTATAACCTCTCTGGTTTTTCTCTCCGTCAAGTTCTAAAAGTTTTATAATTTATACATTAGTTCTCTCATTGAAGTTGACATAATATTTATATATTCCATATGAAATATGGACAGAGCTTTTCTTTGCATACATCCCAGTGTGATTTGTTGACAAGGTTTTCTTTTCCCTAATAAATTCCTTTTGAAATTTTTTTCAATAATCAATTGAACATAAAAATGTGGGTCTACTCTGGACTCTCAGTTGTTTTGCATTACATTGATTTGTGTACCTATATAGCAATAGGGTCATTCTGATTAGTATAAATTGATAGTATATTGGGAAGTATAAGTCCTTTCTCTTTGTTCTTATTTTTCAAGTTTCTTCTAAATTCCTTGCATTTGCACAATGTCCACATCAAAATTTGTTTGCAGTTTTCTGTATAAACTCCTGAGGATATTATGTAGAAAAAGGGGATTGTCTAAATTCTGTTGAAGAATATGACTACCTTAGCAATAAAAGAAGTGGATGCAGGTTTCTGTAGCAGGCCTGATGAAAACCTCAGTTCTGCCTTCTGCCTGGGCCACCTGGGGTGCTCTGCTGCAGGTGGTGGGCAAGCTGGGGTCAAGGACAGGTGATGACCCCCTGCCATGCAGAGGCCTAGAGCTCTGGAGTCTCTGCCTATTGGATGGCTATGTGAGTCTCTCCCCACACCTGGATGACTGGATCACTGTGCCCTGTCAGAGCACTGACTCCCAAGTGTTGCCAGATATCCAGGCCCAGTCCTGTCCCACTGAGGACTCTGTGTGATAAGGAGAGTGGCAGAGGTTGCCCAGGAGCTTGGCCAACTTGAGCCTCCTGGTCCCCATAACTGGGCCTTGAGCAGCCTTCCTGAGCCTACAACTGGGGCAAAGTCCTTAAGCATCCTGGAAAGTAAGGAAAGCCCAGTCCACAGTAGTTGGTCTTGGTTCTACCAAAGAGAGAAACAGTAGAGGAACATGCCACATTTGCCAATTGCAAATGTCTATCAACCTTTGGAAGATTTACTGTCCTGATTGTAGAAAGCAGGTATCCATAACATGTAAATGCTGCTCTGAACTTTGCTCTGAACCTTTTAAAATAAGAGGACAAGGAGAACAGGACTGTGAGGAGGAAGTCTCTTGTCAGACTGCTTATATGTAAACCATTCTTTTAATTAGAACTACTGTTTTGTGTGTGCATTTATAATAAATATATGGTTGACAATGCTAAGATTTTGAAATATCTGGTCTTTCCAGGGGTCTAAAGTGACTGATATATGATATGTTAAAAAGAACATGTAGTAAAATATGACACATTTTATAAATTTCCATTGTTAAAATTCTTAAAAAATTTTTTTTGTGGGGATGCAATAGCCAAATACCCTATTGAGTAGTAAACATTTGTGCTGGTTCTCCACAGTACCATACGGGTATGCTTATGATGAGGCAAGAGTAATCATTGGTCCTGAAGTCTATCCAGTGTGTACTTAGTGTATATAAATGACAAATGAGTCCTAATATATTCTTTCAAGATGTTAGAGGTTGCCAGTGTATGATCAAAGTAAAATTAGTAAACACATTTTTATATGTTTTATGTTATAATTCCTAGGAAAGAGTGTCTTCTGAAAATTTCAACATTATAGCTTACTGGTTCCATGAAAGACCAGAATGTTTGTATTTTAAGGACATTTTGAAATTAGACCTATTACATGCTTGCAGTTTATTTGCCACTGTGTACCTAGTGGACAAATTTGTGTCCTTACTTGAAACATCTAGACTCTCTAGATGTTTAGAAGTGCCCAATGTAGAGGTAGTAAAATATCACTTTGTATGTTAATAGTAGAGGTAGTAAATAAAGCATTTTGTAGATTAAAAAATTAATTTGATCCATAAACATGAAACATCTCTCTCTCTCTCTCTCTCTCTCTCTATATATATATATATATATATATATATATATATATATGTATTTGTTTTGAGTTCCTTGTATAGTTATTTTATAAATCATTCACATTTGTTATAAATGCATTGCTACATATGATGCATTATATATTATTATAAAATAATTTTTAATTTTGATTTGTGAATTACATTGCTACTCAGCATCAAATTATTTTATGTATATTGATCATATATCTTTGAACACTAGTTAACTAGTAAATGCACATATATTTTATGACTTTTGGCATTTTCTGAAATTTCCTTCAGAGACAACTATGTTTGTGTGTATATTTTTAAACTTCTTTTCCCTTAATATTGCGTTTGCTATTCCCTACAGTGAGATGTTGCATAGAAGTAGAGTAGGTAGCTCTGCTTCATTTCTGAGCTTGAGAGAAAAATATCTAATTCTTCACCACAAATGTAATTAGCGTTGTATTCTCTTGAGGTGCTATGTGTTTGAAAAGTTTACAATTTTTGTGTGCCAAAAGTTTTAAGTATGATTGGACATAAGATTTTGTCAAATAATTATACTGCATTTGTGGAAATTACTAGGTGGTTTCTTTTCTATAAACACATAAATTTACTGTAAATTACTTTGAATGATATTCAAAGGATAAGGTAACTTTGCTTTCCAGGCTAAATTTCTGGTTGTTCTGATGCATTGTTTGTATACATCGTTGACATTGGTTTTCTAAAATTTTATTAAGATATTTGCATCCATTTTCATTTGGGTGTTGATCTGTCAATTTCTTGAGTTATTTTGCAAATGTTTTGATAACCATGGTAATTCTGACTTCAGATATGAGAAGTTTACACCTCTTCAATTTTCTGGAAATGTTTGCAAAGAGCTCTGATATCTTTTTCATTAAGTGTTTGTTAGATTTTACCAATGAAATTCTTAGCCTGCTATAAAATGCCACTGAAATACCATGACATATTGCAGTGTGATTCCAGACTTTTGGGTTCCAGGTCATGATTCTATCTGTGGCTATTTAATACCTTGCTGTCTTAGTTTGGTTGCTTTGTAATAGACTGTGGTCTTTGACAGAGTGACTACATTAACTCTTACCTTGGTCATCAAATGCATCTTTGATATTTGTTTCCATTGTTTTTCTATATATTTGATTTTATTTTTTCCACATTTGTTGTTGGTGCACTATAGTTGTACATAATGATGAGGTTTGTCGGTACATATTCATACATGCACGTCATATAAGTATATAATTTGAGCAATATCACTCTTTTAACACTTCCCCATCCTTTCCACCTGCCACTATCTTTTTCCTTTCCTCTACCCATCTGTCTTTGATTTTCACTAGATCCCTGAATGTTCCCTCATGCCTTTCTTTTCCTTTTCCTCTCTAGCTTCCATATTTGAAAGAAAAAATAAAACCCTCGACCTTCCGAGTTTGGCTTATTTCACTTAGCATAATGGTCACAATTTTTATCCAATTTCCTGCAAAGGACATAATTTCATTTTTATTTATGGCTGAATATAACTCCCTTGTGTGTGTGTGTGTGTGTGTGTGTGTGTGTATGTATATATATATATATATATATATATATATATATATACACACATGCCATATTTTCTTTAACCTTTCATCTGTTTATGGACACCTAGGGCTGGTTCCATAGTGTGGCTCTTGGGAATCATGCTGCTGTAAACATCGGCATGCATGTATTACTATAGTGTAATGACTTTAATTCTTTAGGATACATACCAATGAGTAGTCTAGCTCAGTCATATGATGGTTCCATGTCTAGTCTTTTGAGGAACCTCCATATGGATTTTCATAATGGTTGTACTAATTTACAATCCCACCAACTGTGTAAATGTTTTCCTATTAAACACATTCTCTCTACACTTGTTATTTGTATTCTTGATGACTTCCATTCTGACTGTTGTGAAATGATTTCAGTGTAATTTTGATTGGCATTTCCTTAATTGCTAATTATGGTGAACAATTTTTCATATATAGTGACCATTTGTATTTCTACTTTTGAGAAGTGTCTGTTTAATTTATTTGTCCATTTGTGAATAGTTTTATTTGGTGTTTTGGTGTGAAGTTTTCTGAGTTCTTTCTATATTCTAGATATTAATCTTCTGTCAGAAGAATAGCTAGCAAAGATTTTCTCCCATGCCATAGGTTCTGTAAATGTTGGTAGAAATTCTTATTAATACATTTTTTTTTCATTCTTGGCCTTAGATAGAATTCTGATTCAATTATGAATAAGAATTAATAACAGAACATTTCCCTTCAGTACAGAGGAGCAACTTCATATTTTCTTCATTATGTTTATACCAGTATTTCTCCCTAAAAATACTTTTAATTAGAAGAAAGAAAAAAGTTACTTATTTCTGCAATTTACCCAGATGTTTGTGTTGAATTTTATCAAATTGTATTCCAGATTTATTCAACTGATCATATGACTTCATTTGTTTTTTTAAATTGGGTGTATTCACTGAAATGTTAATGAGAAAGCACATTTTCATTTCCAGAGTGACAACATAGTTGGGCTGAAATTTCCTTGTGATTGACTTTTGAATTTGTTTTGCTTGTTTTTGTTTTTTTCCAAATATTTTATTATTTTGAAATACTTTTTTTAAAAAATTTTGTTCTTATTAGTTGCTTTTTAACACAACTTTGCATTCAATTTCTGAATGAGATTAACTGGTAGTTTTCTTTCTAGAAGATCTTTGTCAAGTAAATGATTATATTAGACATTATGAAACAGGTGAGACATTTTTTCCTTTATCAACCATCTAGAATGATTTGTGTAATAATGATTATTGTTAAAGTTGTGGAAGAATTCACCAATATAGTTACCTGACCTGAGCTTTTTGCTTGTTTATTCTTCCTGGAACTCTCCCTTGTTCTGTGTGAATGGCTCTAATGACATTTGCCAGTACTTTAGAATTTGGAAGATTCTATCTTATGTGTCACTACTGGCAGATTTTGATTTAAAAGGAATGAATCAACATTTTTTAAATTTTGTGACTGCTTTGTCTCTATATTCCTCAAGTTCCCTTGTTAATTTGATATCTATATAATTCATAGTGATATCAGGTTTTCTTTTCCTGAGAGTGATTATTTAATGATCTCTAAAAAATGATACCTTTTTGAATTTCACATATGATTTTTAAATCCTCATTTAAAAAATATTAGTTCTAGATGGATACAATACATCTAGAAAATAAATACAATTTATTTTATTTATTTATTTTTATGTGGTACTGAGGATTGAACCCAGTGCCTCACATGTGCTAGGCGAGTGCTCTACCACTGAGCTATAACCATAGCCCTCAATACTTTTTTTTTTTATCAGTTTCTGTGTCAATTTTTTATTGATGTGTGATTCTTACTGGCTCAAAATTCAATACATCTTTACAATTCATTTTCTAATTCCTTTCGTATTTATTACTTAGCTGTTTATTCATTATTTATCAATATGACCAATGAACATGAACATACTTTGAGTTCATCGGCTGATGAATTTGATCAATTTGAACTCCAATAAACTCCTTGATAGGGCAGCAACACATTGAGAAGGCAGTTAATACAAAGGTGCTACAGGATCCAGAGGTGTAACTTCTAGTACTGACTGAGGACAAATCAACATTGATAGATACATTGCAAAGCACAAAGAGAAAGACCAAATATCCAATTTTCTTCTTCTATGCTCCATTAGATTTTAATAATTTTCCATGGAAGCATCAGCTTTCTGTATGTTAAATTGTTCTGAGATATGCAATTTTATATAAGTAAAGTGCATGTTTTCTCTTTGTGTTTCCATCTGCTCAGTGAGGTCTATTAAGTGTTTCCTCTTAAGTGTTCATTTGTATTTGATATAATTCCTGATGATCAAAGTACACTAAACCAGTTTTTATTTTTAATCATATGTAGATTTCCTGTCAGACTGCAAAATTTATTAGAAACAACCACGAGAAGATGCATTGGGTTTTATGGAAATTATTAAACAAGTCTGCAAGAAAAAAAAATCTGCTATGCTTGCAGAAGCAACTCAAGAAGATGCAAAAAAAAAAAAATTCAGCAAGAGAGCATCTGAGAGAAAAAGGAGACATTACTTACATTTAGTTATCACACTGCAACCTGAAGGAAATACTTGCTGAGAATACTCAGTAATTTCTTCAATTCATTTATTTAAGTTGAATTCTCTCTTGGGTGAGCTGAACCTTCTTGAACCAAACATTCTTAGTTTTGTATGAAAACTGCCCATTCAATTAACATAAATTTTATTTTTATTTTTTTTTCTGATTCCAGATTCAATAAACATTAATTTTAAGTCATATGTTTTATAGGTTAACTGGATAACTTAAAAGTAATTGTTGATTACCATTCTGTATTCATTCTTGGTAATATAATGGAATTACATAAATATTTTTATCCTGGAAGTGAAGCTGGAATTTCCTAATATAACTTTCAAATTATTTCTGTCTTAATGTGATTCTTCTGTAAACATAATGCCCATCTAGTTTATTAATCACAATTACAGTGTGCTGTTTATACTCCTGCACTAATGAATACCTTCACTGATGCATTAACTCAAAACATTAAAATTCATCTTCTTTTCCCTTAACTCTATCCTCATAAAATCTAACAAAGTTTAGAGCTCTTGAATATTCCTTCCTACCAAACATGATTACTGATATTGCATAGTAGTTAAGTATATGGGCTTTGGGATCTGGCAAATCTAGGTTTTTCTTTAAATGTTACCATTTTTAAAGTAGTAAGTTTAGTAAATTAAATTTACTTAATTTTACAACATTGGGTCACTGAATTTCTAACATGGTAATTAGAATATATTACTTTACATTTTCAATTTTGTATGTATAACATGTGAAAGTTATTAAGTAGAATTCTAAATAGAGTGAGTTTAATTGCCATGTACAGTCTTTAAAGTTTGTGTTTTTTCATAGACAAAGAAGTGAATGTCTTTTGTGTTATATTTATATAGGTGCCTAGCATCATTTGATCAACTTCTTAAATCGTTGCTCCTTTTCCTGTGCCTCTTCTCTCCCTGTATATCCCCTTCTTCTATTCCACTGATATCCCTTCCATTTTCATAGGCTTCTCCCCATTTTCTTCATTTTGCTCTAACTTCTGCATATGACAGAAAAACATTCTGCCATTGACATTCTGAATCCAGCTTATTTCACTTAACATGATCTTCACCAGATCCATCCATTTCAAGCAATGCCATAATTGATTCATATGGCTGAGAAAAAATCTATTGTCTATATACCACCTTTTCTTCATCTATTCATCCACTGATGTGCACTTAGGCCTGTTCCATCTGTTCCGTATCTTGGTCTTGTGAACTGCAGTGTTACAAAAATTGATGAGGCTGTATCTTTGTAGTACGCTGATTTAGTTCTTTTGAATAAAGAGTGAGGAGTGGGATAGCTGGGTGATTCCATTCCTAGCTTTTGAGAAGTCTCCATACTGTTTTCCAGATTGATTTTATTAATTTGAAGTCACCATCAAAAATGTGTGAGTGTACCTTCTTCCCCTTGTCCTCTCCAGCATTTATTATTGTTTGTAATTTTGAAAAATGCCAATATAATAGAAGTGAGATGAAATCTCAATGTGGTTTTCACTTGGATTTCCCTGATTACTAGAGATGTTGAACTTCTTTGATGTGTTTCTTGGCCATTTGTGTTTTTTCTTTTGAGAAGTGCCTCTTTAGTTCTTTGGCCCATTTATTTATTGATTTATTTCTTTATATTTCAGTGTTAGGCATTTGGGGTTCTTTAAATATTCTGGATATTATTCCCCTGTTGGAGGAGCAGCTAGAAAAGGTTTTCTCCTATTCTGTATGCTCAGTCTTCATGCTCTAATTGTTTGCTTTGCATGCTAAACTTTGATGTCATCCCACTTGTTGATTCTTGATTTTCTTTCTTGAGTTTAAGGTTTTCTTAAGTCATTTGACAACTGAGTAAATAACTTTTAGTATTGACGCTGTCTTTTCTTTCAGCAGTTGCTAAGTTTCTGGTCTAATTCCTGTGTCATTGATCCACTTTGATTTATTTCTGTCCAGGTCAAAAGATATTTCTTCTGGATATGGACATAAAGTTTTGTCAGCACCATTGGTTATAAGGTTATCTCTTCTCCAATGTATATTTTTTTCACCTTTGTCAAGTATCAGGTGACTATGTGGATTTGTCTCTGTGTGTCCTATACTATTCCATTGGTCTCATGCATGTTTTGATGCAATACTCTGATGTTTTGTTACCTTAGCTCTCTAGTCTAATTTGATACCAGATATTGTAATGCCTTTAGCATTTCCCTTCTTGCTTAGTATTGATTTGACTATTCTGAGACTTTTGTTCTTTAAAATGAATTTTAGAGCTGTTATTTTCCAGTTTTGTGAAGAATGTGTTTGGTTTTTCCATTAGATTGAGTTGAATCTGTGTAACAGTTTTTATAATATGGTCATTTTGACAATGTTAAAACTACCCTTCAAAGCACAAGAAAAGTCTCTCCTACTCCTTGTTCTTTCCTCCCTTCTCCTTTCCTTCATATTATCCTTAAAGTCATTAATAGTTGTAAGTAAGTATTATTAGCATATCAACTATTCCTCCTTGACAACTTGCTACTGCCTCCTCAGAGATTCCTTGTAAGCTTCTGTAAGACAATTACCTATGGATCAGAGTAATTAAACTGATAAGAGTCATCTTTCCAGTGGGTCTTTCTGTGGGGGAAAAAGCCTTGTTTGCATCACAGAGAGAGAGAGAGAGAAAATAGCTGGCAAAGAGAACAGCAAAAGAGGATTAATGAGAATAATCTAGTAATTTCTATCAAGCACTTGGCAATGGAAAACTGGATTTTCTTTGTAAGTGTCCCTGGTCTACTTTCTGCATTTTGCCATGTTTCTAATGTACTGCTTACAGAACTAGCTTCCTTGTGGTGAGGTGTTTCATCCTAACTAGTTTCGATTGAAAACCTGGAGACACTGTTCATGGCCCAATAGTATACTCCTTATAGTTCTACTGACATTATTCCAGAAAACTCCTGCTATTTGTCTGGCACTGTCACTTATATACTAATGATTATTCTTGTCAGTCTTTCAGCATTCACTTAGGATTATGGGCATGAAAACAGCAGTTTATAAATCAAACAACCAGAAATTTTCTTTCTCCTTTCACTTGCTAAATCTTAAAACAAGGGTACATAAGAGTTTTTAATGCCTTAATTTCTTGCCACTAAAATAAATAGTATTCATACAAGAAGAATATCCAGAAATGGTTCCAAAGAAATATTTTATAACAAAATATGTGTTATATATTTTTACTATTTCATATTTTTATACTATTTATTTAAATTTACTGTTTTCTTTAATAGCAGAAGAGAATTCTAAAACCGAAACTTCAACCAGATAGGATTTTATAGCATTAAAAATTGTATATGTTAAGTACTTATAGCATACAGAGCAAAGGAGATATTTTGAGTGTTCTGTTCTGAACTAGAGATCCTATCATGTGTGCCTGGCACTTTTTGTTGTTGTTGTTTCTTTTTTTTTTTTCTGTAAACAAATGGGATACATGTTGTTTCTCTGTTTGTATGTGGAGTCAAGGCATACCATTTGTGTAATCACAAATTTACACAGGGAAATGTTGTTTGATTAATTCTGTTACTTTTTTTCCTTCCCCCCCACCCCTCTCACCCCTCTTTTCCCTCTATACAGTCCTTCCTTCCTCCATTCTTGCCCCCCTCCTTAACCCTAATCCTAAACCTAATCCTAACCCTAATGCTAACCCCTCCAACCCCCATAATATGTAATCATTCACTTATCAGTGAGATCATTTTTCCTTTGGTTTTTTGAGATTGGCTTATCTCACATAGCATGATATTCTCCAATTTCATCCATTTGCCTGCAAATGCCATAATTTTATCATTCTTTATGACTGAGTAATATTCCATGGTATATATATGCCATAGTTTCTTTATCCATTCATCAATTGAAGGACATCCAGGTTGGTTCCACAATGTGGCTATGGTGAATTGAGCAGCAATGAACATTGATGTGACTGTATCTCTGTAGTATGCTGATTTTAATTCTTTTGGGTATAGGCCAAGGAGTGGTATAGCTGGGTCAAATGGCGGTTCCATTCCAAGCTTTCTGAGGAATCTCCATCCTGCTTTCCAGGGTGGCTGCACTAATTTGCAAGCCCACCAGCAATGTATGAGTGTGAATTTTTGCCCACATCCTCGCCAACACCTATTGTTGCTTGTATTCTTGATAATCGCCATTCTAATTGGGGTGAGATGGAATCTTAAGGTAGTTTTGATTTGCATTTCCCTTATTACTAGGGATGTTGAACATTTTTTCATATGTCTGTTGATTGCTTGTACATCTTCTTCTGTGAAGTGTCTGTTCATTTCCTTAGCCCTTTTGTTGATTGGATTATTAGTATTCTTGGTGTAGAGTTTTTTGTGTTCTTTATAGATTCTGGAAATTAGTGCTCTATCTGAAGTATGAGTGGCAAAGATATTCTCCCACTCTGTAGGCTCTCTCTTCACATTGTTGATAGTTACCTTTGCTGAGAGAAAGCTTTTTAGTTTGAATCTGTCCCAGTTAATGATTCTTGCTTTTATTTCTTGTGCTATGGGAGTCCTGTTTAGGAAGTCTGATCCTAAGTCAACAAGTTGAAGATTTGGACCTACTTTTTCTTCTATAAGATGCAGGGTCTCTGGTCTGATTTCGAGGTCCTTGATCCATTTTGACTTGAGTTTTGTGCAGGGTGAGATATAGGGGTTTAATTTCATTCTGTTGCATATAGTTTTCCAGTTTTCCGAGCACCATTTGTTGAAGAGGCTATCATTTCTCCATTGCATATTTTTGGGCCCTTTGTCTAGTATGAAAAAATTGTATTTATTTGGGTTTGTGTCCATGTCCTCTATTCTGTACCATTGATCTACCTGTCTATTTTGGTACCAATACCATGCTGTTTTTGTTAGTATTGCTGAGTTGAAGATCTGGTATTGCGATACCCCCTGCTTCACTCTTTCTGCTAAGGATTGCTTTAACTATTCTGGGTTTTTTATTCTTCCACATGAATTTCAAAATTGCTTGCTCAATTTCTGTAAGGTACATCATTGGGATTTTAATTGGAATTGCATTGAATCTGTATAGAACTTTTGGTAGTGTGGCCATTTTAACAATATTAATTCTGCCTATCCAAGAACATAGGAGATCTTTCCATCTTCTAAGGTTTTCTTTAATTTCTTCCTTTAGTGTTTTGCAGTTCTCATTGTAGAGGTCTTTCACCTCTTTTGTGAGATTGATTCCCAAGTATTTTATTTTTGTCAATGCTATTGTGAATGGGGTAGTTTTCCTAATTTCTCTTTCTGAAGATTCATCACTTCCATATAAAAATGCCTTAGATTTATGTGCATTGATCTTATATCCTGCTAATTTACTGAATTCACTTTTGAGATCTAAAAGTTTTCTGGTGGAATTTCCTGGTTCCTCTAGGTATATAATCATATCATCAGCAAATATGGATAGTTTGAGTTCTTCTTTTTCTATTCATATCCCTTTAATTTCTTTGGTCTGTCTAATTGCTCTGGCTAGAGTTTCAAGGATGATATTGAAAAGAAGTGGTGAAAGAGGGCATCCCTGCCTTGTTCCAGTTTTTAGGGGGAATGCTTTCATTTTTTCACCAATTAGAATGATATTAGCCTTGGGCTTAGCATAGATGGCCTTTACAATGCCAAGGAATGTTCCCACTATCCCTATTTTTTCTAGTGTTTTGATCATGAGGGGGTGCTGTATTTTATCAAATGCTTTTTCTGCATGTATTGAAATAATCATGTGATTCTTGACTTTAAGTCTATTGATATGGTGAATTACATTTATTGATATCCTGATGTTGAACCAACCTTGCATCCCTGGGATGAAACCCACTTGATCATGGTGCACTATCTTTTTAATATGTTTTTGTATGCGATTTGCTAAAACTTTGTTGAGAATTTTTGCGTCGATGTTCATTAAGGATATTGGTCTGAAATTTTCTTTCCTCAAGGTATCTCTGTCTGGTTTGGTATCAGGGTAATATTGGCTTCATAGAATGAATTTGGGAGGGTTCCCTCCTCTTCTATTTTATGGAATACTTTGAGAAGTATTGGAATGAGCTCTTCTTTAAAGGTTTTGTAGAACTCGGCTGAGAACCCATCTGGTCCTGGACTTTTCTTTGTTGGTAGGCTTTTCATGACTTCTTCTATTTCAATTCTTGAAATTGGTCTATTTAAATTGTGTATGTCATCCTCGTTCAGTTTAGGCAGTTCATATGTCTCTAGAAACATGCTTTAGTCTTCGAAATTTTCTATTTTGTTGGAGTATAGATTTTCAAAATAGCTTCTAATTATGTTTTGTATTTCAGTTGTGTCTGTTGTGATATTTCCTTGTTCATTCCGAATTTTAGTGATTTGGGTTTTCTCTCGTCTTCTCTTTGTTAGTGTGGCTAAAGGTTTATCAATTTTGTTTATTTTTTTGAAGAAGCAACTATTTATTTTGTCAATTTTTTGTATTGTTTCCTTTGTTTCAATTTTGTTGATTTCAGGTCTGAGTTTAACTATTTCCTGTCTTCTACTACTTTTGGTGTTGGTCTGTTCTTCTTTTTCTAGGTTTGAGCTGTAGTGTTAGGTCATTTATTTTCGAGTTTTACTTCTTTATTAATGTGCTCTATGAATTAAATTTTCTTCTAAGTACTGCTTTCATAGTGTCCCAGAGATTTTGATATGATGTTTCTTTGTTCTCATTTACCTCTAAGAATTTTTTAATTTCCTTCCTAATATCTTCTGTTATGCATTCATCATATAATAGCATATTGTTTAATCTCCAGGTGTTGGAGTAGTTTCTGTTTTTTACTCTTTCATTTATTTCTAACTTCAATCCATTATGATCTGATAGAATACAAGGTAGTGTCTCTATCTTCTTGTATTTGCTAACATTAGCTTTGTGGCATAATATATGGTCTATTTAGAGAAGGATCCATGTGCTGCTGAGAAGAAAGTGTATTTGCTCTTGGTTGGATGGTATATTCTATAAATGTCTGTTAAGTCTAAATTATTGATTGTGTTATTGAGATCTACAGTTTCTTTGTTCAATTTTTGTTTGGAAGATCTGTCCAGTGATGAGAGAGGCGTTTTAAAATCACCTAGTATTATTGTGTTATGGTCTATTTGGTTTCTGAGATTGAGAAGGATTTGTTTGACATGCCTGGATGAGCCACTGTTTGGGACATACGTGTTTATGATTGTTATATCTTGCTGATTTATGCTTCCCTTAAGCAGTATGAAATGTCCTTCTTTATCCCTTATGACTAACTTTGGCTTGAAGTCCACATTATCTGAAATGAGGATGGATACCCCAGCTTTTTTGCTGAGTCCATGTGCATGGTATGGTTTTCCCCATCCTTTCACCTTTAGTCTATGGATATCTCCTTCTATGAGGTGAGTCTCTTGCAGGCAAAATATTGTTGGATCTTTCTTTTTAATCTAATCTGCCAGTCTATGTCTTTTGATTGATGAATACAGGCCATTAACATTCAGGGTTATTATTGAGATATGATTTGTATTCCAGGTCATTTGGTTCATGTTTTAAATTTTATTTATTTATTTATTTATTTTTTTGACACACCTTGGTTCCTCCTTTATTTGACAGTTCCTTTAGGATAATTCCTCCCTTTGCTGTTTGCTTCTTTATTTTTTATCTCTTCTTCAGGGAATATTTTGCTGAGAATGTTCTGTAATGTCAGCTTTCTTTTTGTAAATTCTTTTAGCTTTTGTTTATCATGGAATGATTTTATTTCTTCGTAAAATTTGAAGGTAAGTTTTGCTGGGTATAAGATTCGTGGTTGGCATCCATTTTCTTTCAGAGTTTGAAAAACGTTGTTCCAGGCCCTTCTAGCTTTTAGGGTCTGGATTGAAAAATCTGCTGATATCCGTATTGGTTTCCCCCTGCATGTAATTTGGTTCTTTTCTCTCACAGCCTTTAAAATTCTGTGTTGATTTTGTATGTTCGGTATTTTCATTATAATGTGACTTAGTGTGGGCCTGTTGTAATTTTGTGTATTTGGAGTCCTATAAGCCTCCTGAATTTGATTTTCCATTTCATTCTTCAGATTTGGGAAATTTTCTGATATTATTTCATTGAATAGATTGTTCATTCCTTTGGTTTGTTTCTCTAAGCCTTCCTCAATCCCAATAATTCTCAAATTTGGCCTTTTCATGATATCCCATAGTTCTTGCAGATTCTGTTCATGATTTCTTACCATCTTCTCTGTTTGTTCAACTTTATTTTCAAGGTTAAATATTTTGTCGTCAATATCTGAGGTTCTGTCTTCCAGGAGTTCTATCCTATTGGTTTTGCTTTCTATGGAGTTCTTAATTTGGTTTATTGTTTTCTTCATTTCAAGGATTTCTGTTTGGATTTTTTCAATATCTCTAACTCTTTATTGAAATGATCTTTTGGTTCCTGTATTTGGTCTTTTAACTGTCAATTGGTGCTATCATTCAATGCCTGCATTTGCTCTTTCATCTCATCATTTGCTTCCCTGATCATTTTAATTATGTACATTCTGAACTCCCTTTCTGTCATTTCTTCTGCCATGCTGTGGTTGGATTTTATTGATGTAACATCTAGATTTGTTTGGGGCATTTTCTTCCCTTGTTTTCTCATATTGTTCAGGAATCAGTGGGTCATGAAGATATTGCAGATTTCCTCTATTGACTTATAATGTCCATGACGATTGCTAGTATATCCCCTCTTATCCTTCAGTAGCCTGCAGTCTTGGAGGAAGTTGATAATGTGGTGATCCACATGGAAGCTGCCTCTCTAGGGTTGGTGACCCTCAGGTGGGGTATATTCCCTGATAGTGGGCAGAGGTGCCTCCACTTGTTGACCAATGGTCATCCACAGGGGAACTAGGCTGCGGGCTGAGGCAAGGCCTGTTTGAGCCTGTGTCTCTGGTTTTACCGTCCTTGTGGGAAAACCTCACCCGGCAGGGAAGACTCCCCCGGTGGGGAGGTCCCGCTGGTCAGTTCCCCTCCTAGAGGTTCCCCTCAATCTACAACTACCGCCTGGGCTGGGTTGTCTTCCTCTGCAACATTCCCATGGTCCCGGACCTACCTCCTGGGCCAGGGAGCTTCACCCTTCGCAGACGAGTCTCCTTAGACTGCCTCTCCTCAGAGAATCTGTCCGCAGTCCTGGAAATTTCACTCTGCCCCTAGACGTGTCACTGTGCGGCTCTCCCAACAGGAAGCCGACTAGGCCCTTGGACCCTGCTCTGCACCTAATCGCTTCTCTATGCAGCCCCTCCTCTGATCCGCCACCTGGAGCCCCGTACAATAGCTCTGAGATCCAGAGACCCACCACACACCTCTCACACCTCTTCCTCCGGACAGTGTCCCGGTTTCCGACGCAGTCACTAGGAGTCCAAGCAACTCACTTCGCGTCTCCTCCTCCCGCCAACCGCCTGTAGCCCTAGGCAGTCACTCCACGTCCAAGTGACCCGCCCGGTTCCTCCTCCTCCTCGGGGTAGGCCCCCTGGTGTTCAGGAGCCGTTGCCCGGAGATGAAGCGACCCACTGCGCTCCTCCTCCAGGCAGGCCACCGGTGTTCAGGAGCGGTCGCTTTGAGTCCAAACAACTCACCAGTCGCCTCCTCCTCTGGCATCCGCCTGTGGCTCTGATGTGGTCACTCCTGGACCAAGCGACCTGCCGCGCTTCTCCTCTTCCTCCGGACAACCCCCTGGTATTCAGATGGGGTTGTTCTGATTCCAAACATCTCGCCATGCAGCTCCTTCTCTGGCATCTGCCTGTAGCTCTGATGCAGTCACTCCTAGACCAAGCGAACCGCCACGCTTCTCCTCTTCCTCCAGGCAACCCCCCACTGTTCAGAAGTGGTCACTCTGACTCTAAACACCTCACCACGCAGCTCCTCCTCAGGCAGGCGCCTGTAGCTCTGATGCAGTCACTCCTAGACCAAGCAACCTGCCGCACTTCTCTTCTTCCTTCCGGGCAAACCCCTGGTATTCAGAAGCGGTCGCTCTGAGTCCAAACAGCTCACCACACAGGTCCTCCTCAGGCAGCCGCCCAGAGACCCAGTGGTTGCTGCAAGTCCAAGCGCTGTGTTGAGCCGCCTCCTCTACGACGATCCCAGTTGTTCATGTTCACCGCTCCAGCGATGGGGTGGGGCGTCTCGCTGAGCAACTCTACTTCACAAAGTTCCCTGCATTCCAGGGCTACTGCCCCATCCGGGACGCCTCCCCAATGGGAGAGGCTCACCCGGTGGCTTTGAGTTTGTCCCAAGTCTCTCACTATCTCCTCTTTTGAATCCTGCATCCCTGGGATGAAACCCACTTGATCATGATGCACTATCTTTTTAATACATTTTTGTATGCGATTTGCTAAAATTTTGTTGAGAATTTTTGCATCGATGTTCATTAAGGATATTGGTCTGAAATTTTCATTCCTCGATGTGTCTCTGTCTGGTTTAGGTATTAGGATGATATTGGCTTCATAGAATGAGTTTGGGAGGGTTCCCTCCTCTTCTATTTCATGGATACTTTGAGGAGTATTGGAATGAGCTCTTCTTTAAAGGTTTTGTAGAACTTGGCTGAGAACTCATCTGGTCCCGGACTTTTCTTTGTTGGTAGGCTTTTGATGACCTCTTCTATTTCATTGCTTGAAATTGGTTTATTTAAGTTATGTTTGTCCTCATTCAGTTTAGGTAATTCATATATCTCTAGAAACTTGTTGATGTCTTCAAGCTTTTCTGTTTTGTTGGAGTATAGATTTTCAAAATAGCTTCTAATTATGTTTTGTATTTCACTCGTGTCTGTTGTGATATTTCCTTGTTCATTCTGAATTTCAGTAATTTGAGTTTTCTCCCTCTTTCTCTTTGTTAGTGTGGCTAAGGTTTTATCAATTTTGTTTATTTTTTCAAAGAACCGACTAATTATTTTGTTTATTTTTTCCAATTGTTTCTTTTGTTTCAATTTCGTTGATTTCAGCTCTGATTTTAACTCTTTCCTGTCTTCTACTACTTTGGGTGTTGGTATGTTCTTCTTTTTCTAGGACTTTGAGCTGTAGTGTTAAGTCCTTTATTTGTTGATTTCAACTTCTTTTGTTGAATTCGCCCCATGAAATAAATCTTCCTCTAATTACTGCTTTCATAGTGTCCCAGAGATTTTGATATGATGTTTCTTTGTTCTCGTTTACTTCTAAGAATATTTTTATTTCCCTCCTGATGTCTTCTGTTATTCATTCATCATATAATAGTGTATTATTAATCTCCAGGTATTGGAGAAGTTTCTGTTGTTTATTCTGTCATTTATTTCTAATTTCAATCCATTATGACGTGATAGAGTACAAGGTAGTAGCTCTATCTTCTTGTATTTGCTAACGGTAGCTTTGTGGCATAAAATATAGTCTGTTTTAGAGACGGATCCATGTGTTGTTGTGAAGAAAGTGTATTCGCTCTTTGTTGGGTGGTATATGCTATATATGTTTGTTAAGTCTAAATTGTTGATTTTGTTATTGAGATCTATGATTTCTTTATTCAATTTTTGTTTGGAAGATCTATCCAGTGGTGAAAGAGGTGTGTTAAAATCACCTAGTATTATTGTGTTGTGGTCTATTTTATTTCTGGAATTAAGAAGGATTTCTTTGACGTACATGGATGAGCCAATGTTTGGGGCATAGATATTTATGATTCTTATGTCTTGCTGTTTTATGCTTCCCTTAAGCAGTATGTAATGTCCTTTTTTTATCCCTTCTGACTAGTTTTGGCTTGAAGTCCACATTATCTGAAATGAGGATGGATACTCCAGCTTTTTTGCTGCGTCCATGTGCATGGTATGTTTTTTCCAATCCTTTCATCTTTAGTCTGTGGGTATCTTTTTCTATGAGATGAGTCTCTTGCAGGCAGCATATTGTTGGATTTTCTTTTTAATCCAATCTGCCAGTCTATGTCTTTTGATTGATGAGTTCAGGCCATTAATATTCAGGGTTATTATTGTGATATGATTTGTATTCCCAGTAATTTGACTCATTTTTGTTTTTTGACATGATTTGATTTCTCCTTTATTTGACTATTCCATTTGGCTAGTACCTCCCATTGCTGATTTGCATCATTGTTTTTCATCTCTTCCCCAAGGAATATTTTGCTGAGAATGTTCTGTAATGTTGGCTTTCTTTTTGTAAATTCCTTGAGCTTTTGTTTATCACGGAAGAATCTTATTTCATCGTCAAATCAGAACGTAAGTTTTGCTGGGTATAAGATTCTTGGTTGGTATCCATTTTCTTTCAGGGCTTGGTAAATGTAGTTCCAGACCCTTCTAGCTTTTAGGGTCTGGATTGAAAAATCTGCTGATATTCTTATTAGTTTCCCCCTGAATGTAATTTGATTCTTTTCTCTCGTGGCCTTTAAAATTCTGTCTTTATTTTGTATGTTAGATATTTTCATAATAATGTGCATTTGTGTGGGACTGTTGTAATTTTGTATATTTGGAGTCCTATAAGCCTCTATTACTTGGCTTTCCATTTCATTCTTCAGATTTGGGAAATTTTCTGATATTATTTCATTGAATAGATTGTTCATTCCTTTGGTTTGTTTCTCTAAGCCTTCCTCAATCCCAATAATTCTTAAATTTGGCCTTTTCATGATATCCCATAATTCTTGCAGATTCTGTTCATGATTTTTTACCATCTTCTCTGTTTGGTCAACTTTGTTTTCAAGGTCAAGTATTTTTCTTCAATGTCTGAGGTTCTGTCTTCCAGGTTATGCTTTCTATGGAGTTTTTAACTTGGTTTATTGTTTCCTTCATTTTAAGGATTTTTTTTTTCAGTATCTCTAACTCTTTATTGAAATGATCTCTTGCTTCCCATATTTGGTCTTTTAACTGTTGATTTGTGTGATCATTGAATGCCTGCATTTGCTCTTTCATCTCCTCCTTCAATGCCTGCTTTTGCTCTTTCATCTCCTTGTTTGCTTCCCTGATTGTTTTAATTATGTACATTCTGAACTCCCTTTCTGACATTTTTTCTGCTGTGCTGTCATTGGGTTTTATTGATATAGTATCTAGGTTTGTTTGGGACATTTTCTTCCCTTGTTTTCTCATATTGGTCAGATATTAGTGGGACTCTGAGATATTGCAGATTTCCTCTATTGGCTTATGGTGTCCCTGTAGATTTCCAGTATATCACCTCCCAGCCTTCTGTAGCCTGAAGTCTTGGAGGAACTTGATAATGCAATACTTCCAAGGAAGGCTGCCCCTAGCCTGTTACTGGTTCTAGGGCTTGGAGCCTGCTCTGTGTGGAAAGGCTCTCACTGGGCTGTCTGCTCCCTGAAGCTGGCCATGGAAGGAGCCTGCTGCTGGAGGGAGCAGGGCTTCTTGGAGAAGTCTCTGGCTGCCCTGCTTGGTCCCAGGGGCTGCCTGTGGGCCAGAACTCACTGCTGGCTCCAGGACTTGGCGCTGGCTCTGTGCAGAAAGGCTCACACTTGGCGACCTGCTCCGAGAAGCTGGCCATGAAAGGAGCCTGCCACTGGAGGGAGCAGGGCTGCCTGGGGAAGACTCTAGCTGCCCTGCCCTACTCTGAGAAGCTGTCCCTGCCTGGGCTTGCCACCAGGGCTGAGTTTCACCCGGTGGGGGAGACTCACCCCTTGGCTCTATGTTAGTCCGAATTTCTCAATACCTCCCCTTGTTTATCCTGGGTTCTGGAGCTACAGGAGATGCAGTCACCCTCTAGTCCACCATCTTGGATCCTGTTGTTGTTGTTTCTATTTTATTTTGTTTTGTTTTGTTTTTAGTATCAGGGTTGAACCTAGGGACACTTAGCCAGTGAGCCATGTCTTCAGTTCTTTCTTATTTTTTTCTTTCAAAGCAGATTCTTGCTAAGTTGGTCAGGATCTCTGCTAAATGCAGAGGCTGGTCTCGTACTTAGAATCCTTCCTTAGCCTTCTGTGTCACTGGGATTACAGGCATGCTCCACCACACCCAGTCACTTGTTTCTTCTTGTAGTAATCACAGCAGCTTGAAACTATCTGCATTATTATAATCCATTATTTACTAATGAAGTCACTGTCATTCAGAGATTTTCACTGATTGTCTCATGATTCCATAAGTAAAAAGTAGATGGCCTGTGATTTGACCTTATGCAAGGTTGACTGACAAATCCATTCCTCATCCCTCTGCAGAGATTTTGAGAGACTCGTGTGGCATTAAGATCAAGATGTAGATCCATACCAGATGAATTCAAAAATTCAAACTGTTTTTTGTTCATTTTGATTCAGACTTTACGTGGGAAGCCTGGTTACACTGCAAGACTATGTCTTCCTGTTTTGTACAGTTGCACGGGTAACCAGTACAGTTTTTTTATTATTTTTTTATTATTATTGTATACAAATGGGATACATGTTGTTTCTCTATTTGTACATGGAGTCAAGGCATACCATTTCTGTAATCATACGTTTACATAGGGCAATGATGTTTGATTCATTATTTTTTTCCCTTCACCCCACACCTCCCACTGCTCTTTTCCCTCTATACAGTCCTTCATTCCTTCATTCTTACCACACTCCTTATCCCTAACCATAAACCTAATCCTAAACCTAATGCTAACCCCACACACCCCCCATTATATGTCCTCATTTGCTTATCAGCGAGATCATTTGTCCTTTAGTTTTTTGAGATTGGCTTATCTCACTTAGCATGATATTATCCAATTTCATCCATTTGCCTGCAAATGCATAATTTTATCATTCTTCATTGCGGAGTAATATTCCATTGTATATATATGCCACAGTTTCTTTATCCATTCATAAACTGAAGGGCATCTAGGTTGGTTCCACAATGTGGCTATGGTGAATTGAGCAGCAGTGAACATTGATGTGACTATATCTCTGTAGTATGCTTATTTTAAGTCCTTTGGGTAAAAGCCAAGGAGTGGGATACCTGGGTCAAATGGTGGTTCCATTCCAAGCTTTCTGAGGAATCTCCATACTGCTTTCCAGAGTGGCTGCACTAATTTGCAACCCCACCAGCAATGTATGCGTGTTCCTTTTTCACCACATCCTCACCAACACCTATTGTTGCTTGTGTTCTTGATAATCGCCATTCTAATTGGGGTCAGATGAAATCTTAGGGTAGTTTTGATTTGCCTTTCCCTTATTACTAGGGATGTTGAACATTTTTTCATATGTCTGTTGATTGCTTGTACATCTTCTTCTGTGAAGTGTGTGTTCATTTCCTTAGCCCTTTTGTTGATTGGATTATTTGTTTTATTGGTGTAGAGTTTTTTGAGTTCTTTATAGATTCTGGAAATTAGTGCTCTATCTGAAGTATGAGTGACAAAGATATTCTCCCACTCGGTAGGCTCTCTCTTTACATTGCTAATAGTTACCTTTGCTGAGAGAAAGCTTTTTAGTTTGAATCTATCCCTGTTGTTGATTCTTGCTTTTATTTCTTGTGCTATGGGAGTCCTGTTAAGGAAGACTGATCCTAAGTCAACAAGTTGAAGATTTGGACCTACTTTTTCTTGTATAAGATGCAGGGTCTCTGGTCTGATTCCGAGGTCCTTGATCCATTTTGACTTGAGTTTTTTGCAGGGTGAGAGATAGGGGTTTAATTTCATTCTGTTGCATATGATTTTCCAGTTTTCCCAGCACCATTTGTTGAAGAGGCTATCTTTTCTGCATTGCATATTTTTGGGCCCTTTGTCTAGTATGAGAAAATTGTATTTATTTGGTTTTGCGTCCCTGTCCTCTATTCTGTACCATTGATCTACCTGTCTATTTTGGTACCAATACCATGCTGTTTTTGTTACTATTGCTTTGTAGTAGAGTTGAAGATCTGGTATTGCAATACCTCCTGCTTCACTCTTGCTACTGAGGATTGCTTTAGCTCTTCCAGGTTTTTTATTCTTCCAGATGAATTTCATAATTGCTTGCTCTACTTCTGCATGGTACATCATTGGGATTTTAATTGGAATTGTATTGAAGCTGAATAGCACTTTAGGTAGTATGGCCATTTTGACAATATTAATTTTGCCTATCCAAGAACATGGGAGATCTTTCCATCTTCTAAGGTTTTCTTTAATTTCTTTCTTTAGTGTTCTGTAGTTCTCATTGTAGATGACTTTCACCTCTTTTGTGAGATTGATTCCCAAGTATTTTATTTTTTTCGATGCTATTGTGAATGGGGTAGTTTTCCTAATTTCTCTTTCTGAAGATTCATCACTTATGTATAAAAATGCATTGGATTTATGAACATTGATCTTGTAACCTGCTACTTTACTGAATTCACTTATGAGATCTAAAAGTTTTCTGGTGGAATTTCCAGGTTCCTCTAAATATATAATCATGTCATCAGCGAACAGGGATAGTTTGAGTTCTTCTTTTCCTATTCGTATCCCTTTAATTTCTTTGGTCGTCTAATTGCTCTGGCTAGAGTCTCAAGGACGATGTTGAATAGAAGTGGTGAAAGAGGGCATCCCTGCCTTGTTCCAGTTTTTAGGGGGAACGCTTTCAGTTTTTCACCATTTAGAATGATATTGGCTATGGGCTTAGCGTAGATAGCGTTTATAATGTCAAGGAATGTTCCCACTACCCCAATTTTTTTCTAGTGCTTTGAGCATGAAGGGATGCTGTATTTTATCAAATGCTTTTTCTGCATCTATTGAAATAATCATGTGATTCTTAACTTTAAGTCTGTTGATATGGTGAATGACATTTATTGATTTCCAAATGTTGAACCAACCTTGCATCCCTGGGATAAAACTCACTTGATCGTGGTGCACTATCTTTTTCATATATATTTGTATGCGATTTGCTAAAATTTTGTTGAGAATTTTTGCGTCGATGATCATTAAGGATATTGGTCTGAAATTTTCTTTCTTTGATGTGTCTCTGGTTTAGGTATCAGGGTGATATTGGCTTCATAGAACGAGTTTGGGAGGGTTTCCTCCTCTTCTATTTCATGGAATAGTTTGAGGAGTATTGGAATGAGCTCTTCTTTGAAGGTTTTGTAGAACTCGGCTGAGAACCCATCTGGTCCCGGACTTTTCTTTTTTGGTAGGCTTTTGATGACCTCTTCAATTTCATTGCTTGAAATTGGTTTATTTAAGTTTTGTATATCCTCCTCGTTCATTTTAGGTAATTCATATGTCTCTTAAAATTTGTTGATGTCTTCAAGCTTTTCTGTTTTGTTGGAGTATAGATTTTCAAAATAGCTTCTAATTATGTTTTGTATTTCACTCGTGTCTGTTGTGATGTTTCCTTGTTCATTCCGAATTTTAGTAATTTGAGTTTTCTCCCTCTTTCTCTTTGTTAGTGTGGCTAAGGGTTTATCAATTTTGTTTATTTTTTCAAAGAACCAACTATTTATTTTGTTAATTTTTCCAATTGTTTCTTTTGTTTCAGTTTCATTGATTTCGGCTCTCATTTTAACTATTTCCTGTCTTCTACTACTTTTGGTGTTGGTCTGCTCTTCTTTTTCTAGGGCTTTGAGCTGTAAGTTTTAATTCGTTTATTTGATGATTTCTACTTCTTTTTTTGAATGCGCCCCATGAAATAAATCTTCCTCTAAGTACTGCTTTCATAGTGTCCCAGAGATTTTGATATGATGTGTCTTTGTTCTCATTTACTTCTAAGAATTTTTTAATTTCCCTCCTGATGTCTTCTGTTATCCATTCATCATATAATAGTATATTATTTAATCTCCAGGTATTGGAGAAATTTCTATTTTTTATTCTGTCATTTATTTCTAATTTCATTCCATTATGATCTGATAGAGTACAAGGTGGTAGCTCTATCTTCTTGTATTTGCTAACAGTAGCTTTGTGGCATAAAATATGGTCTAGAGAAGGATCCATGTGCTGCTGAGAAGAAAGTATATTCACACTTTGTTGAATGGTATATTCTATATATGTCAGTTAATTCTAAATTGTTGATTGTCTTATTGAGATCTATGGTTTCTTTATTCAATTTTTGTTTGGACGATCTATCCCGTGGTGAGAGAGGTGTGTTAAAATTGCCTAGTATTATTGTGTTGTTGTCTATTTGATTTCTGGAATTGAGAAGGATTTGTTTGATATACGTGGATGATCCAATGTTTGGGGCATAGATATTTATGATTGTTATGTCTTGCTGATTTATGTTTCCCTTAAGCAGTATGAAATGTCCTTCTTTATCCCTTCTGACTACCTTTGGCTTGAAGTCCACATTATCTGAAATGAGGATGGATAATCCAGCTTTTTTGCTGTGGCGGTGTGCATGGTATGTTTTTTCCCATCCTTTCACCTTTAGTCTATGGGTGTCTCTTTCTATGAGATGAGTCTCTTGCAGGCAGCATATTGTTGGATTTTTCTTTTTAATCCAATCTGCCAGTCTGTGTCTTTTGATTGATGAGTTCAGGCCATTAACATTCAAGGCTATTATTGTGATTTGTATTCCCAGTCATTTGACTCATATTTGTTTTTTGACATGATTTGGTTTCTCCTTTATTTGGCTATTCCTTTTGGCCTGCGCCTCCTGTTGCTGATTTGCATCGTTGTTTTTCTTCTCTTCCTCATGGAATATTTTGCTGAGAATGTTCTGTAATGCTGGCTTTCTTTTTGTAAATTCCTTTAGCTTTTGTTTATCATAGAAGGATCTTATTTCATCATCAAATTTGAAGGTAAGTTTTGCTGGGTATAAGATTCGTGGTTGGCATCCATTTTCTTTCAGGGCTTGTTAAATGTTGTTCCAGGTCCTTCTAGCTTTTAGGGTCTGGATTGAAAAATCTGCTGATATTGTTATTGGTTTCCCTCTGAATGTAATTTGATTCTTTTCTCTTGTGGCTTTTAAAATTCTGTTTTTATTTTGCATGTTAGGTATTTTCATAATAATGTGCCTTGGTGTGGGTCTGTTGTAATTTTGTATATTTGGAGTCCTATAAGCCTCTATTACTTGATTTTCCATTTCATTCTTCAGATTTGGGAAATTTTGTGATATTATTTCTTTGAATAGATTGTTCAATCCTTTGGTTTGTTTCTCTAAGCCTTCCTCAATCCCAATAATTCTTAAATTTGGCCTTTTCATGATATCACATAATTCTTGTAGATTCTGTTCATGATTTCTTACCATCTTCTCTGTTTGGTCAACTTTGTTTTCAAGATTAAATAATTTGACTTCATTGTCTGAGGTTCTGTCTTCCAGGTGTTCTATCCTATTGGTTATGCTTTCTATGGAGTTTTTAACTTGATTTATTATTTCCCTCATTTCAAGTATTTTAGTATGTTTTTTTTTTCAGTATCTCTAACTCTTTATTGAAATGATCTCTTGCTTCCCATATTTGGTCTTTTAACTGTTGATTGGTGCGATCATTTAATGCCTGCATTTGCTCTTTCATCTCCTCCTTCAATGCCTGCCTTTGCTCTTTCATCTCCTCGTTTGCTTCCCTGATTGTTTTAATTATGTACATTCTGAACTCCCTTTCTGATATTTCTTCTGCTGTGCTGTCATTGGGTTTTATTGATGTAATATCTAGGTTTGTTTGGGACATTTTCTCCCTTGTTTTTTCATATTGGTCACCTGTCAGTGGGACCCTGAGATATTGCAGATTTCCTCTATTGGCTTATAGTGTCCCGGTACATTTCCAGTGTATCACCTCCCAGCCTTCTGTAGCCTGATGTCTTGGAGGAACTTGATAATGCAGTGCTTCCGAAGAAAGCTGCCCCTAGCCCCTACCGGTTCCAGGGCTTGAATGTGGCTCTGTGTGGAAAGGCTCTCACTGGGAGCCTGCTTTGTGCAGCTGGCCGTGTGGAGGAGCCCACCGCTGGAGTGTGGAAGACTACCTGGGGAAGACTCTAGCTGCCCTGCCCTGCTCTGATAAGCCACTCCTATCTGTGCTTGCCGCCCAGGCCAAGTTTTGCCCAGTGGGGAGACTCCCCCCGTGACTCTATTTTTGTCCAAGTCTCTCAATGCCTCCCCGTCTTGAGTCCTCGGTTCTGGAGCGACTGCAGATGCAGTCACCCTCTAGGCCGCCATCTTGGATCGCCCCGTGGAAAGAGCCTGCGGCCGGAGTGGGCAGAGCCACCTGGAGAAGTCTCTGGCTGCCCTGTCTTGGTCCCTGAAGCCACTTGCATGCCAGAGTATGCCGTGCTGGCTCCGGGACTTGGAGCTTGTTCTGATCAGAAAGGCTCTCACTAGGGGGCCTGCTCCGAGAACCTGGAGAAGCTGGCTGTGTGGGAGGGGCCCACCACCAGAGTGCGCAGGGCTGCCTGTGGAAGACTCTAGCTGCCCTGCCTGCTCCAATAAGCCACCCCTATCTGGGCCTGCCACCCGGTCCACGCTTTATCCAGTGGGCAGACTCACCTGTGGCTCTATTTTAGTCCGAGTCTCTCAATGTCTCCCCTTCTTAACTCCTGGGTTGTGGAGCGACTGGGGATGCAGTCACCCTCTAGTCTGCCATCTTGGATCACCCTGTGGAAAGAGCCTGCGGCTGGAGTGGGCAGAGCCGCCTGGAGAAGTCTCTGGCTGCCCTGCCCTGATCCCAGAGGCTGCTTGCGGATCAAAGCTCTCAGTTGGCTCGGGGACTTGTGGCTGGCTCTATGTAGAAAGGCTCTCGCTGGGCGGTATGTTCTGAGAAGCTAGCCTTGAAAGGCACCTCCCACCGCAGGGGGCCGGGCTGCTTGGGTAAGTCTCTGGCTGCCCTGTCTTGGTCCCTGAAGCCACTTGTGGGCCGGAGTATGCCGCGCTGGCTCTGGGACTTGGAGCTTGTTCTGATCAGAAAGCACCAGTACATTTTTAACATCAAATATTTTGGGAAAAATTTCACATAGCTATGGTTTTAGGACGATGGGTTTTCCATGAACAAAATCAAGCAAGTCTTGAAGAATAATTATTTCATTGGAAGTGTGGAATACTCATGTGTAAGTCATGTTATATCAAGTTACATTAATAATTTTTGGAATAGTTTTAGAACATATTTTAATTAATTTCTCTATTTTCTAATTACTCAATTTGAATTTCCCTTCAGGGTACAACCCTTGTCTAGTTCTATTTAGACACTTCATTTTGTTCAGTATTTTTACTTTTATATGACTATTATATTATCTTGTTTTTCAATGTTGTCATTTTTTACTCTCCTCTTGTACTTTTCTTTGTGTTTCTGTTGGTAAATTAAGAAAATTCACTAAGCTAAGTATTTGTTTTTTATGTACTGTATCAAGCACCCAGAAAATTTCAGGGTTTCAAGGAATCTTAGCAACAAATAAAAGTCCCTTGTAGTACTTCAGAATGGGCTTACCATCTGACCAAATTGTAGCTATGATAAAAGACCTGCAACTTAAAGTTATTTAAGTTGATTTTCTGTATATAGTTAATGGTCATAGTAAGATTTGAACTCATGTTCTTAATTACTAGTCCAATATTCTACAATCTTACTATTCTGCATGTACTTTTTTGTTCATTTAATTTTCATTGGTTCTTTTTAGTTACACATGTCAACAGAAATCATTTGAAATGATTATAAGAACATGGACTATATCTTGTTCTAATTCAGTTCCCAGTACCTCCCCACAACCCCAGCTCCACTTGCTCTACTCCACTGATCTTTCTGCCACTTGCCAATTGATGTTTTTTAAAATAACTTCTTATAGATGTGCACAGTGGCTTCATTATGGTATATTTATATATGTACATAGGAAAATTAAGTCAAATTCTTTCCAGTATCCCTCTGTGTACATCCCCCCTCCCTTCCCTTCACACCCATTTGTCTATTCCACTGAAATTCTATCCATTTTTTATGTTTCCCTCCTTTATTTTGGATTAACTGTACATACCAGAGAAAATGCTGGACTTCTGGTTTTATAGGAATGGCTTATATCACTTAGAATGTTATTTTTCAGATTCATGTATTTACTGGAAAATGTCATCAAATCATTTGTTATGACTGAGTAATGATCCATTGTGTATATAGTCCTCATTTTCTTTATTAATTTATCTGTTGAAGGGCACCTAGGATGTCCCAATAGTTTAGATATTGTAAATTGTTCTGCTATAATCATTGATGTGACTGCCTCACTGTAGTATGCTGACTTTACTTCCTTTGAATATATAACACACAGTGGTTTAATTGGGTCAAATGGGGGTTCCATTCTTAGTTTTTAGAGGAATCTTCATACTGCTTTCCAGAGGGATTATACCAATTTGCAGTCCTACCAACAATATGCCAGTATACCTTTTTCCCCCATCCTCACCAACATTTTTTGTTACTTGTATTCTCAATGATTGCCATTATGGTTGGAGTGAGACTTAATTTAGTGTAGTTTTAATTTTCACATAGCTGAGTGTTTTAACAATAGAATAGGAGAGTGTGTCAAGTGAACACAAAAGAAGATGATGAGTGAAGTTATGCATGATCCCCTTCTAGTGGATCAGAATGTAAGTAATAGAGGAAGGGCAAGTTTGAAGAGGAACAATGCTGAGTTTTGGAGGCATAGGTTTTCAGAAAAGAGATCAGAATATTAGGTTTTGTGGCCAATTTGATCAAGACCAAACAAACATTAATGACAGAGGCCATTGGGAGCTATCTAGAAAGACATATTTAAAAATTGGTGCCCCAGGGAGTGCTGAATAGGTTGTTACATTTTTTGCTTTATTGGAGGAATGGGCAAAATACAAGTTTCTTTGGAGAGATGTTAAAATAATTTGAGTCACTGGGAAGAGTCCCCAGAGTAGAGGAATGTGAGGATGGTCTAGAGTCCCTCAAGCACCATGGGACTTGAAGTTCCTGAACTCAATGGTTCTATTGCCCCTAAAAGGTATCCGTTCACCTTTATCCAACTCATTGATACCATTTGTACTTAGGTTGGGATAAGGGTACGATTGATTGACAGACCCATCGTGAAGCTTCAGTTGGGTAGTTGGGTAGCATGTTCATGCTTAGGTCAGTGACTGAGACTCCACTGAACTCATTTTCCAGGAAAAGGGGAAAGATATCCCACTCTTGATCTTTCGAGCCCAGCCTGGATTCAGTAATCTTAATCTTCATAGGAGGAAGATTTTAAATTAGTGGATTGCCTTTGAGTTCTGCAGGAGAAGGTCTTTGGAGTGGAAACCCACAGGAAGGAAGTTATTTAGATTGTACTTAAGGGAACAGAGGTACAGCTTCCAGTACTCTATTTGACTAACAGTCTTTGCTGTTGAGTGTCTGTATGCCTAAAGAATTTCGAGTTACTTGCTATTTAATGTGGCGCTGAATAAGGTAAGACCTACATAAGAACATGAGTTTGATGTTATAATGTATAGTGTCTCCATCTCTCAAAGTGTTTTCAATAACAATATACACACTTGTTTTTCACTATTATACATTTAATATATAAAAAATTAATTGTTTAATAATATAAAAATTATTTAATAATTAAAATTATTTAATAATTTAAAAATTAATTTTTTGATTTTAAACAATTAAAATGAATTAGAAAACTCCCTATGATATTTCTAGGTAAAGGGAAGCAAAAAGTTCTCTTCAGTAGGTGGTTTTCATGTGGAAGAACTGAACCTACCATTTTGAAATTAATCTGACTTAGTCTTTGATCCCTGGGAGAGATAAGGATGAAGGGGTAGTGTACCTCCTACCTAATCTGGGTTATTAGTTTTTGTTCCAGTTCAGGTAATAAACGTGATTTCTATCATCAGTTGGATTTTCAGTTCATCCTTCAGGACAATTTTTTTTTTTTTTTACAAAGGTTTATTCTCAAGTTCTATCAACATATTGGCTATCACCTTTGAAATGGAAGTAAGACTGCCTTCATTTCATATTCTATAAATTGGGAGTGGAGGCAGAAAGAGATAATGAAAAAACTGCTTATAAAAACAGAGGCCATATGTTAATTGTATCAGTCTAGAAACCTCTTTAATATAGCGATATCCAGTCACCAGCTTCTATTTCTTTGGAAGCCTGGCTCCCTCATTTTTGTTATTCATTTTTGCTCTAATGATCATCCAGCAAATCTGGTCCTGTTGAATCTGGGCCTACATCCAGTGGGGGCAACAATAAATCTGATACCAAGTTATAGTGCACATTTGTGAAATTAATATTCTTGGCATGAATTTTGTTTTGTGTAGTGTATACCATTAGAATTAGCAGTGATCTTCCTGTTATTTTCTGTTGGAATTTTGCAAAAGAAGAAATATTATGTGGACTTTAATGTTTTCTTTTTTTATTGTAAATAGTAGTAGTCTGCAAACACATAAGGATAAATTAATAATTATGTGGAAAATATGTAGAATGAGAATTGCATTAGGTAGAACCTTCCAACTATAGAGGAATAATGAAATTTGGTCAGGATTCTTTTGTTACATTTAGTTTACTGTTACCTAAGTCCTACTGCCATGACTTACATAATATTTAGATCTAAATTTATTTTTAACTATTTTTTTCAGTAATTATCATGTTGACTTTTGTTTGAAAGCTGTACAGCTTATTGCCTGTAGTTTTGTTTTTTCTCTCTCTGTTACACTTTATATTTTAGTATCTTCTTATTTTGGGAAGAGCGTTTTCTCTATTTCAATCCTTTATTCTATATGGACTCTGAAATAATGTTAAGAACTGAGAAAATTAGAAATTTTGTCTATTTTTCAAAATTTGTATTGCAAAGGTATTGATCTGAGTACTTCCACTTAGAGAGTATTTAAATCTCTTCATCAGCCTGAAGGATTTATTCTACAAAATAATAACCAGTTCTAGAATAAAGACTCTTACTGATCACATTGTATAACATTAATTTCAGACTACTTTTGTATTGTTGTTTTAAAATATCCACTCAAAGACCTCATGTCACATTCTAAGATTCAAATTTTAGAAGATTCTATACTTATTTATTTAGATGTTCATTTTAAAACTCTTCTCACTCAGAGTTACTGAAAGTTAGGAAACATAGTTTTGGGTATCTTGGAGTATCTAGAATACAGATTTGAATGTAAGAAAGTTATTGATACATTTGACATAAATAAATGGGCAGAAAATAAGACTTTTACTTACTGAAGTTTTCTACATAATATGATAACCATGAAGTAGCTAATAATTAGGATTATTGAATTTCTAAAAATGAGGTTTAAATTTATATTCTCTTATGGGAGGTAAAATTTCAGATGAGTTATATTGAAATAATGTTACAAATTTGAAGCAAACAAATTAGAGAAATGTCATAAATATTTAACTAGATTCTAGGATGTCAATAGATTTTTCCAGCCCTGAGTTTTGGTCAGGTTTTTAGATTATAATGTCTTAAATTTATTTTGACATCCCACCCATGTGCTATTAGATGTCTTTTACCACTGAACATACATTTTAGAATTCTCATGGCCAGTTCTTGCTTTCAGTGTAAAATTTATGAAATATTTCTTTTTTCTATTTCTCTTTATCTTTCCTGATAATGTTATAGATTTCAAGTAGAGGTTGGTAACAATATTTAACAAATGAATTGCTAATTTTATAGTAATAAAACTGAACACGTTGTTATAGATATACCAACCAAGAAAGCAATAGTAATATAATACGTATCAGTGTTATCAGTATTATTAATTGGAAAAAATACTGAGTTGTGATTCCTTCAATACTTTCTTCTTAATTCCTTTCTTTACTTTCTTACTTTAAACCCTTATTTAGTTGGTAGGTCCTACCTCTCTCTAACACACCTTAGTTACAATGTAGTCCTAAAAACCAAAACATGTGTTTCTCCTCAAGAGGTATTTCTTGCAAATTAGGAAATCATGTTGCACATTGAAAACATAAGTAGTTAAAATAAATTTCTTAAAATTCAAGATTTTTACAAGTACTCCAAATTCCTGAGGACTAAAATATTTATCCAAGGTTATTTTCGTTAAGAAATCAGTGTATTGGGTGTAGTATCAATTGTGTAATGATCAACTCAAGTTAAGGGAGTAACATTTTGTGATGTCTTAATCATCCCCTCTAATCCTTAACCCATGAGAAGATGCAGGTCATTAATGGCTGAGGGGTTTGAATGTATGTCAGAATAATTCAGAACCCATTGTGTCCTATACTAATGCTGAATACTGTGATGATTTCTATGAAATACATTGCACATTACACATATCATGTTTTTGCCTTCCTAGAATGTCCTTTAAGTAAGAGGTAGAGTATGTGAAAATTTCTAGCAATCCAGGAATGATGGCAATCTCTTTGAAGACTGCCCATTCTTGTGCTGCTTATTGACTTAAAATTATAGTTTCATGTATATTTTACTTTTTTTCCATAAAAGCAAAATATGACCCTGAGAAGTGAGAAAATAAAGGTTTGATTAACAACAATATTTCTAAGAGTGAAATGGAATATATAGTTTCCACCCTTCATGTAAGACATATCAAAGTAAAGAACTTGCATGGTACTCCTCCTTCCTAACCTGACTCAAAGGTAAGGTGCCTTGTATTACTTTTTCCACCCAATAAAAAAAAGTAATAGCTGTAGATGGAAACAATACCTTTATTTACTTCCAGAGCCTCACACATGCTAGGCAAGCACTCTACTATTGAGCAGCAACTGCAGCCCTCCCACCCCCTTTTTTAACATATCGTCTCCCATATCCTCATAATGATGACAATGATTCTAGAAAGAATTGTAAGGCTTCTACTAGTACACATTAGCAATAATTATTTATAGCACCAAGAGAGCCATGTTTTTGTAGGATTGAGTTTTGTAGAAGTTGGCAAGAGAAAACAATTGTCAGATAAGCTATTGGGGAAGGAAAGAAATAGAAAAGCAAATGAAAAGCTTGGTGAATCTGAAGGTGAAAAGGGAAAAAATGGGAAGTGTTCTTTAAAGAAAAAGTCAATATAAATATCTAGATTGAATAAGAGAGTGAAGACAAAGGATGCAATGCACACACAACAAAAATAGTGAGTTTAAGGATATCAGGAACTGTACACTTCATTCTTCTGAAATACTTGAGATTCATTTTATTTAAGAAGTGAAAGGAAATATAATTCTCACTTCTTTATAATCTATGGAGTTTTTATATAATTCTGATGTGGATAGGTGTGTGATTGGGACTCTGTAATCAGTGAATCTTTCCAGTGTGATTTTTAAGCTGTTAAGTAAAGGAAGGGAAGGAGCCAACCACATAAATGTCTAGGAGGAGGACATTCTGGGCAGAGAGACCATTTGTCTTCCATTCTTCTCCTCTCATTCTGGAGTGACTGGGAAAAATTGTGAGATAACACCACAATTATTTTATGATTATAAATCATAGAAACATAATGCAAATATATGCTCACATTTTAGATACTTAATAAATCAATTTATTTTCTTACCTTTATATTTAGAGTTGGAATAATTATATAATCTTAGCACTAATGAATTATAGACTGAAAAAGATGAAGAAGGTTAAAGTTTTGTACCAGTGCACATTTTTTTTTAATGGAATACAGGGTTTCACTGTAGCATAAATGTATACCGGTATGACTTAGTTTGAAGAATGTCACTCCAGAAGTGTAGCCCTATATTTCCCTCCTCTTTCTGTCTATTCCTCTACATACCCACTACTGGTCTTCTTTGAACTTTCATGATGAACATTTCCCCATATGACATATTTCTTTCTGAGTTTTCCTTATTTTGTCTGACATGATGCTGTCCATGTCCATGCATTTTTCTGCACATGACATAATTTTTATGGCTGAATAATAATCCATTGTGTCCATGCTCACTATAATTGTTCAGTAAATAGATTGGAGTGATATAGCTGTGCCATATGATTTTCTATTTATAGTTCTATGAGTAACTGCCATCCTGATTCCCATAGTGGATGTAGTAATATGGATCCCCACCAACAATGTTGAAGAATTCCTGTTCCTCACATCCTCATCAGCATTTATTTTTTGTATTCTTGAATATTACCTTTCTGAATAGGGTAAGAGGAATCTCAATTGACTGTAATTTGCATGTCTCTGAGGGCTAAAGACAGTGCATATTACTTCATATGAGAGTTGACTGAGTATACATTTTCCTTTGTAAACTATCTGTTCATTTGCCATTGCATAAATGGGCTGTCTCTTTACAGTGCTGAATTTCTTTAATTGTTTACACATTTAGTATTCTAATCATCTGTCACAGAGTAAATGGCAAGTTATGTCCCCCGTACTATACTCTTTCTGTTCACTTTGTTGTTTCCTTTGCTCTTCAGAAAGTTTTATTTTAATGTACTACAATTTGCTGTTATTTCCTCAGCTATCATGTTCGTCTTCATAAAGTCTCAGTCTTTGCCTGTATTTTGAGGTTTTTCCCCTACATTTTCTGAAAGGTGTTGTAACGTTTCTATTCTTATATTCAGGTTTTCCATCCCTTTGCTGATGTCTTATACTTGGGGAGCAATAGAGATGTAGTTCCATTATTCTACATATGGTTATCCAGTGGGCATATTGCATAATACTTGGATTTATATTGATACTGTGATTCATGTATGTTATTCAGCCATTCAGACTCCAGTTCCCACCTTTCCTTTCCCTTCTCCCTCACCTTCTTCTCTCTACTGATCTACCTTCCACTTCTTCATTTATTTATATTTAATTGGTTCTTTATAGATATGCCTAAATATGGAATTCACCATGATATATTTATACATTCAAGTAGTAATTTTGTCAAATTCATTCCACATTCCCTCCCTTTCCCTAACCCTCCTCCCTCCCCATCAGTCCTTTCTACTCCACTAATCTTCCCTTTAACTCCATGATATCCATCTCCCCCACTTTGTCCCTTTTAGGTTACTTTAGCTTCTGCCTATTAGAGACAACTTTTGAACAATTTCCTCATATGACTTATTTTATTTAGAATGATATTGTCCTGTTCCAACCATTTATTGGCAAATGACATAATTTCATTCATTAAGACAGTAAAATTTCTTCATGTATAGATACCACATTTTATAATCCGCTCATCATGTGGCTACTGTGAATTGTACAGGTGTAGACATTGATGTATTTGCATCCATATTGGCCTGCTGATTATATAACGTTTGGACATATACCAAGGAGTAGAATAGCTGGATCATATGGTGATTGCATTATAGTTTTTCAAGGAATCTCCGTTCTGTTTCCAGAGTGGTTGCACTAATCTGTGTTCCCACCAACAATGTTTGAGTGTATCTTTTCCTCCACAACCTCACTTTATTGTGTATATTCTTGATGGTTGCCATTCTAACTGAAGAAAGGGGAAATTTCTGAGTAGTTTTGACTTGCAAGTACTGTGATTGCTTGATATTTTGAACATTTTTTTAAATTTTTTCATGGGTATTTGATCATTTGTGTTTATTTTTTTTGAAATGTCTGATTATTTCTAATTAAATGTTAATTGTATTATGATATTAATTGGGTCAATTGTATTTATGATGCTAAATATTTGAGTTCTTTATATTTTCTTGTTATCAATGCCCTCTCAGAGAAGTAGTGGACCAAGATTTTCTCCTATTCTATAGATTCTCTCTTCACACTCTTTATCATTTCCCTTGCTACCAGTTCCATTAAAAACAAACCAAAATACCCTGTATTTTCCTGCATGTATGTTTTTGGCAATTGTGACCAAGAATCAGATGACTGCAACCATGTGGGTTTGTCTCTGTGTCATTGTTCCATTCTGGTCCTTGTTTCTGTTTTAATGTCAGCATCATGCTGTTTTCCTGACTATTTCTCTGTGTTATGCTTTGAATTTGGGTTTTGCGTTGCCTACTGCTCTGCTCTTATGTCTCAGGTTTTCTTTGTCTATTTTTGTTCTGTTTTTCATCCATATGGCTTTCAGGATAATTCTTTCCTGTTGCATGAAGAATATCATTGGAGGTTAGAAGGAATTGCATAAAATCTGTGAACCACAATCTGTATGTGGATATTTTCTCAATATTAAGGTTGCCTTAATTATTTTCATGAATATAAAAGGTCTCTGTATCATCTTGTGTCTTCTTCAATTTCATTTTTATCATTCTGGAGTTTTTCTTGAGTAGTTGTATCACCACCTTGATTTGGTTTATTTGTATGTATTTGGTTTTTCTTCTATTGTTAGTGGAGTTATCTGAATTCCATTATCATTTGAGTTTTTTATTATGTAGATATATTATTTATAATTTTCTGTTGATTTTCTTCTACTTGACTGAATTTGTTCATCTTATTTTAAATTCTTCTGGTGGGGCTTTTAGGATCTTGTAAAAGAGGATCAGATATTTTGTAAATAATGATAATTTGATTTCTTATTTTTTTCCCTTCCTTTTTCTAATTGCTTTAACTAGAACTTCAGATGCTATTTTTGGCAGGAGTGGTGAGCATGCACATCTTTTTCTTGTTTCTGATTTTAAAGGAAGTGCTTTTAATTTTTCCACATTCAGTATGCCATTGACTTTGGATTTGGCATACATTGCCTTTGTAATACTATAGCAAGTTCCTGTGGTCACTAGTTTTTTAAGGCTTTGCTCATTTACTGTTGTATTTTGTCAGTAGCTTTTTCTACATCTATCAAGATGATCATGAGATTTTTCATTCCTCTTTCTCTGTGTGGCATACTGCATTTATTGATTTACATGTGTTGAACTATCCTTGCATTTTTTGAATTAAATCAATATTATGATGTTGTATGATCCTTTAAATGTGTTGCTTGAAATTACTTTCAAGTATTTCATGAGGGTTTTGCAAATATTTTCCTCAAGAACATTATTAAATAAGATTATTTCTTAGTTTTTTTTCTTATGCAGTTTTCCTATAAGGTTGATATTGGCATCATAGAATATGTTTGGCAGTTTCCTCTCTTTTCTATGCCTTGTAGTTTTGTGAGAAGCATTATTGTTAGTTCTTTTTTGATGATCTGGCAAAATTAAGTCATGAATGTGTCTTGTTCTTGGCTATTGTTTTTAGAATGCTTTTCATCAGTTCTTCAGTATAACGGCAAGCTATTGGTCTGTTTAGATTTCCTATATCCTCTTGATTCAATTTGTAGGTCATTTATGTCTAGAAATTTATTCATTCCTTCTATATTTTCTAATTTTTATTTTGTAAATCATCCTAGTGGGCCTCCGGATTTCCCATTTATTTGCAATTCACATTTCAAAACAGTCCTTAATTGTCCTCTGTATTTCAGAGAGATGTCTGTTAATAAGATTCACTTCTTTTTTTATGTAAATTTATTGATTTGTATCTTCTCTGTCTTGACCTTAATTTGTTTCAGGGTTTATCACTCTCATTTATTTTTTCAAAGACCCAACTCTTTGTTTCTTTTATCCTTTGTATTGTTCAATCATTTTCCATTTCATTAATTTTGTACTAATACTTATCATTTCTTTCTTTCTTCTGGATTTGGAGATGGATTGTTCTTGTTTTACTAAGACCTGCAGAATCATCTATAGTTGTTTTAGGTGAGATCCTCCTGATTTTACAAGGTTTGTAGACATATTTATAAATTTTGTTCCTAGTGCTCCTTTCATTGTATCCCACAAATTCTGGGATGTATTTCTCTTTTCAATTTATTTCAAGGGTCATTTAATACTTCCCTGATTTCTTTGATGACCCATTGATCATGTGAAAGTGTATTGCTCATTCTATAATTGTGTGTAATGTTTATTGTTTTTTTATCTTGATTTGGTTTTGAAATGTTATTTTATCTTGATCAGATAATATGCAAGGAATTATTTTGATTGCTTTGTGGATTTTTAAAGATAGCCTTTATGTCTCAATATAGAGTCTGTTTTAGAGAAAATTCTATGAAAAGATTGAATATTCTATTATCTGAGGAATTATCGCAGAGATATCTGTGAAGTTCTTTTGATCAAATTACAGTTGAACTGTATAGGAACTGTTGACTTTTTTTCTGGGTGCAATATGCATTGGTGAGAGTGGTATATTGGAGTGACCCACTCTGATTTTACTGGGGTCCATTATTTCCTTTACTTTGAGTAGTATTTGTTTCATGAAATTGGGGGCACTGATGTTCAGGGCATAAATATAGCCATCAAAATTTCTTGTGGTATTATTCCTTTTACCTTTCCTAGGTAGTGATCTTCCTTGTCATTTTGGACTGATGATGGTGGTTTGAAGTCTTTCAGCAAATATCATAAGAGCTACTGATGCTTTCATTTGGCTTCCATTTATATGAAATGGAAATACCATTTCCATCTTTTTATTCTGTGAGTCTCTTTCAATGGATTGTATGTTTTCTGCAGACAAGATACAGTGGGTCTTGATTTTTTTCATTCTGTATTCCACTTAATAGTCTTTTAATTGAAGAATCAAGCTTGTTAAAATTGAATGTGAATGGTATACAGTATGCATTTCTTCCTGTCATTTTGCTTTATATTTATAATTGGAATCACTCATAATTCACATTTACATGTGCATATTTTACTTTTTTCTTATTTTAGAGGAAATTCTGTAGATTTTTCACCATTCAGTATGCCATTGGCTTTGGATTTAGAATACACAGTCTTTGTAATACTATATCAAGTTCCCGCAGTCCCTATTTTCTTAAGATTTTTCTCTTGAAGGTGTGTTGAATTTTTCCAAAGGCTTTTTGTACATCTATTTAGATGATCATTAGATTTTTGTCCTTGATTCTCTGTGTGCATTTGCATCTGTTGAACCATCCCTGCATTTTTGGAATTAAACCAATTTTATGTTAATGATGTTGTGTGATCATTTAAATGTGTTGTTGAAATTGTTTTCAAGCATTTCCTGAAGGTTTTTGGAACTGGGTCCCTCAAAAATTTTATTAAATGAGTTTCTTCCTTTGTTTTTTCTTATGCAGTTTTCCTATAAGATTAATATTGCCCTCATTACAATGTGTTTGCTAGTTTCTTCCCTTTTCTCTCTCATGTAATTTTTTGAGGAGCATCAGTGTTAATTCTCCTTTGATGATATGGCAAGATTCAGCCATGAATGTGTCTGGTCCTGACTTTTGGTTTTCTTTTGTTGTTTGGTTTGGCTTCAGGTTTTATCAATCTTATCTTTTGAAAGAACCAACTCTTAGTTTACCTTATCTTTTTTGTTGTTCATTAATTTTCTAATTCATTAAATTTGGCACTAATACTTTTCATTTGTTTCTTTCTACTGGATTTGGAATTGGATTGCTTTCATTTCCCTAAGACTTGGAGATTCATGTAGTATATTTAGTTGAGATTTCTCTAATTTTTTAGGTGTGTGGTCACATTTATAAATTCCCATTTTAGTGCTGCTTTAATTGTATCCCATATTTTATGGGATGTGTTTCTCCCTTCAAATGATGTTTCTCCCTTCAAATTATTCTCAGGGATTTTTAATCCTTCCCCTGATTTATTTGATGACCCATTCATGAAGCAAAATATACTGCTCTTTCTCTTAGCGATTGTACTGTTTCTGTCATTTCAGTTGGTGTAATTTTGATATTTATTTTAATATGATCAGAGAAATGCAAGGAATTATTTTGATTGCTTTGTGTATTTGCTAAGAATAAGCTTTATGGCCTAATACAAGTTTGTTTCAGTGATAATTCAATGAAAATAATGAGTATTCTGTTGTCTATGGAAATAGTCCATAGACACATGTAAATTTCTTTTGATGAAAAGTATAGTTAAACTCTGTAGTAACTGATGCTATTTTGTCTGGAATGACAGTATTGGTGAGAGTGGTGTATTGAACTGACCCACAATTATTTCACAGGGAGCCCTTCTGTCCCTTTACTTTGAGTACATTTTGTTTCATGAGATGGGGGCACTGACATTCAGGGCATAAATATTTATAGACATTAAAACATTTTGTTGGACTATTCCTTTTATAGGTCGTGATCTTCCTTGTCATTTCTGGCTCTTGGTGACTTAAAGTGTTTTGGAAAATATTAGAAGAGCTACTGCTGCTTGCATTTGGCTTCTTTTGTATGAAATGGAAGTACCATTTCCTATCCTTTCATTCTGTGAGTCTTTTTGAATCTGATGGTGTTTCCTGCATTCAACATACAGCTTGGGTCTTGAATTGTTCATTTCTTGTTCCACTTAATGACTTCTAATTAAGGCATGAAGCCCATATGCATTCAGTATGAATGGTAGAGAAGTATGCATTTCTTGATTTCATTTTTTTCTTCTTAATTTATTATTATTATTTTTAAATTTACATACTGTATTTTGATTCATTGTACACAAATGGGTAGAACTTTTCATTTCAATGGTTTTACACAATGTAGATTCACATCCTTTTTGCAATCATACATGTCTACAGGGTAATGTTTGTCTCAGTCCACTGTCTTTTCTTCTCCCACCCTCTCCGACCCCATTTCCCTCTACATAATCCAAAGTTTCTCCATTCTTCTATTACTTTCCCTGCCATCCCCTGTTATGTGTCATCATCTATTTATCAGAGAAAACATTTGGCCTTTGAATTTGGGGGATTGTCTTATTTCACTTTGTATGATATTCTCCAACTCCATCAATTTACCTGCAATTGCAATAATTTTATTCTTTTTTATGGTCAAGTAATATTCCAATGTGTATATATACCACAGTTTCTTTATTCATTCACCTATTGAAGGACATCTAGGTTGGTTCCACAATTTAGCTATTGTAAATTGAGCACCTATAAACATTGATGTGGTTGCATCACTGTAGTATGCTGATTTAATGTCCTTTGGGTATAACTGAGTCAAATGGTGGGTCCATCCCACATTTTCTGAGGAATCTGCACACTACTTTCCAGATAGGCTGCACCAATTTTCAACTCCACCAGCAATTTATGAGTGTATGTTTTTCCCCACATCCACGCCAATGCTTTATTGCTTGTGTTCTTGATAATAGCCATTCAAATTGGAGTGAGATGAAATCTTAGGGTGATTCTGATTGGCATTTCTCTAATTACTAGAGATGATGAGCACTATTTCATATATTTGTTGATTGCCTGTATATCTTCTTCTGTGAAGTATCTGCCCAGTTCCTTAGCCTATTTATTGATAGGGTTCTTTGTATTTTTGGTGCTAAGTATTATCATTAAGTTCTTTATAGATTTTGGAGATTAGTGCTCTATCTGAAGTACCAAGTGGAAAAGGCTTTCTCCCAATTGTAGGCTCTCTTTTCACATTATTGTTTGTTTCCTTGGCTCATGGTGGCTTGGAATGTTTTTGTAAATACTAGAAGAGCTACTGATGCTTACATTCAGCTTCCACTTTTATGAAATGGAAGTACCATTTTCTATCCTTTTATTCTGAGTCTCTTTGAATGTGATGGGTATTTCCTTCATTCAACATACAGCTGGGTCTTGAATATTTTATTCCAGGTTCCCCTTAATATCTTTTACTTGAAGAATCAAGCCCATTTACATTCAGTATGAATGGTAGAGAGGTATGTATTTCTTCATTTCATTTTGTTCTTTTTAACACTTAGATTGCCTCATAACTCACATGCTTGCCTATTCCAGTGAGATTTATCCTTTGACATGCCCTTTGTCTGATTTTTAGCTTCCTCTTTTATATGTAGAATTGTTTTGGCTACATTCAGCAATGCTTCCTCAGGGACCATAAATTGTTTGAGTTTAGTTTTATGCAGTTGATTTACAGATGTTAATTTATATCCTACTATTTTACTGCATTTATTCATGAGATCCAGGATTTTTCTGGTATAGTTTTGTGGGTCTTCTAAATAGAGAATCGTGTCATCATCAATCATTGCTAGTTTTAGCTCTCTTTTCCTCTATGTATCTCTTTTCTTTCTCTCCTTTGCCTAAGAGCTCTGACTAGAGTAACATGGACTGTGCTGACAGAAGTGGTGAAAGAGGGCTTCTCTGTCTTATTCCACTTTTTAGAAAGAATGCTTTCAATTATTCTCCATTTAAAATAGTGATGCCTTGTTTTTATCTTTTACAATGGTGAAGTACATTTTTATTCTCTCTCATGTTTCTGGGTTTTAAACCTGTATTTTGTCCAGTGCCTTTCCTACATAAGTTGAGATTATCATGTGATTCTTCTCTTTACGTGTATTGATGTGGTGAATCATATCTATTCATTTCCATATGTTGAACCAACCATTCATTTCTGGAATGAAACACACTTGATCATGGTGCACTATGTCTTTAATGCATTTTTGTATGTGAGTTAAAAGCATTTTATTACAAATGTTTGCATTTATATTCATCAGGATTATTGTTCTGGAGTTTTCTTTCTTTGAAGGGTCTTCTTCTCGTTTTGGGATCAGGGTGATCCCAGCTTCATAAAATGAGTTTGGCAGGATCCCATCCTTTTCTTTTCCATAGAGTATTTTGAAAAGGATTCATATTATTTCTTCATTGAAGGTGTGGTTGAACTCGGCTGAGATTCCATTGGGTCCCGTGCTTTTCTTTTTGGTAGGCTTTTGCTAGTAACTTGAATTTCATTGTTTGAAATTGATCTGTTTAAATTTTCCATGTCTTCCAAGTTCAATTTGGGTAGGTAATCTTTCTCTAGAAATCTGCCAATATCTTCATGATTTTCTCTCTGATTGGATTGTAAGTTTCCAAAATAGCCTCTGAATATCCTCTGTATTTCAATGTTGTCCATGTGGATATTTCCTTCCAAATCACATATTTTAGACAATTGAATTTTTTCTTTCTTTCTCTGGTTAGCATGGTCAAGGGATTATCAAATTTATTTTTTTTTCAAAAAATCAACTTGTGTATTTGGAAATTTTGTTTCAATTTCAATCATTTTGGTTGTGATTTTCATTATTTATGATCTTTTGCTGCTTTTAGTTTTTATTTGTTCTTCCTTTCCTGCGCTTTAAGGTATATTATTTGCGTATTTATTTGAAGACTTCCTATTATTTTAATGAATGAGATCAGTGCTCTGAACTCTTCTCTGAGAACCACCTTCAGAGTATCTCTGGGATATGGATATGTTGTGTGGCTATTCTCATTGAACTTTAAGTATTTTTGAATTTCATGTATGATTTCTTCTGCTATTCATTGGTCATTTAGTAGTGTATTATTTAGTCTACTGGTGTCAATGTAGCTTCTATTTTTTATTATATGGTTGATTTCTAATTTCATTCCATTATAATCTGATGGAATGCACAGTATTATCTCTGATGTTTTGTATGTACTAAGCATTGCTTTTGCCCTATGTTATGGCTTATTTCAGAAAATGATCTGTGCCCTGCTGAGTACAAAGTGTATTGAATGCTTGCTCATTACACTTACCATGTATTTTTGTCCTTCCTAGAATGTCTGTGAAGGAAAAGGAGAAGGTTTTGAAGCTTTGTGGCAATCCAGGAATGAGGGTAATCTTGTTGAAGGCTGCCCATTGTTGTTCTGTTAATTGACTTGAAATTAGAGAGTTTCATGTATATTTTACTGTGTTTTATTACCATAAAAGCAAAATAGGACTCCTAAGAAACACAAAAATCGAGCTTTGCATGACAACAGTAATTCTGAGGGTAAAATGGAACATGTGATTTTGGCCCTTCGTGTAAGAGAGTTCTGAGTAAAGAGCTTGTATGGGACTCCTCCTCTCTCACCCGACACAAATGTAAAGTGCTTTGTAACGCTTTTACCACCTCCTTTTTAACATATTATCTTCCATATCCTCATAATGATGACAGTGATCCTGGAAAGAATATAAGGCCCCTACTAGTTCACTTTAGCAATTAAGTATAGCACCAAGAGAGACAAATGTGGAGGATCGAGATGGGTAAGAAGTTGGTGGGTGTAAACAGTTGTCAGGTATGTTATGAGGAAGGAACAAAATTGAAAGACACCAAATGAATAGCTTGGTAAATCTGAAGGTGAGAAGGGAGAAAAATGGGAAGTATTCTTTAAAAAAAGGGCAAAATAAATACATAGATTGAATAAGAGAGTGAAGACAAAGATGTAATACAATCGCAAGAAAATAGTGAAGTTAAGGATAGCAGGAACTGTAGAATAGATTCTTCTGAAACAATTGAAATTCATTTTATTTAAGAATGAAAAGATATAATTATAACTTCTTGTAAAATCATGGAGTATTTATGTAGTTCTGATGTGGAAAGATGTGTGAATAGATCTGTAATCAGTAAAGATCTTTCCAAGTGCAGCATTTCAGCTGTCAAGTAAAGGAAGTGAAGGATCCAGTCACAGAAATGTCTAGTGGGAGGGCAGTCAGGACAGAGAGAACATTTTTCTAGGATTCTTTTTCCTGATATTCTGGAGTGAGTGGGAACAGGGCAAGAGACAACAACACCACAATTATTTTATGATTATACAGTATAGAAACACATGCAAATACATGCCTACATATTTTAGATACCTAATAAATAAATTTAGTTATCTCGCTTCTTATTAAGATTGGAATAATTGTGTTACATTATCACTAATGAATTATAGACTGAAGAGAATGTAGTCAGTCAAAGTTTTGCACCAGTGCACGCTTTTTAAAAGAGAAAAGTGCCTCACTGTGGCATATTTGTATATGCATATTTCTTATTTTGAAGAATGTCACTCCCAAAATATAGTCCTAACATTCCCTGTTCTTTTTGTCCATTCCACTTCCTCCCTTCTGCACTAATGGTCTCCCTTCAACTTTCATGATGAATGTTTCCCCATATGACCTGTTTCCTTTAGAGGATAATTTCATCACTTCTATTGCTATTATGACTTGGAATAATTATATTTTGTTATCACTGATGAATTATAGACTGAAAATGATGAAGATGGTCAATGTTTTGTACCAGTGCACATTTGATATGAAGAATAGGTGGTTTCATTCTAGCAGATTTGTAAATGCATATAATTTCATTTGAAGAATGTCACTCCCAAAATATAGCCTTACCATTTCCTCTTCTTTTTGTCCATTCCTCTCCCTTGTCACTATTGGTCTCCCTTCAGATGTCATGATAACCATTTCCAAATATGACATTTACTTCTGAGTTTGGCTTGTTTTGTTTAACGTGATGCTGTCCAGTTCCATCCATTTAACTACACCTGACTTTAATGTTTATGGCTGAACAATAATCCACCGTATGTATGCTGACTACAGTTTTTAATAAATAGTGAAGAGTGGTATAGCTGGGCCATATGATATTTCTATTTTTAGTTTTATGAGTAACCTCCATCCTGATTTCCAGAGTGGATGTAGTAGTTGGATCTTCACCAGCAACATTGATTTCCTATTACCCACATCCTCATCAGTGTTTATTATTTGTATTCTTGACTATTTCTTTCTTAATGGGGTAAGATGGACTCCCAATTGGATTTTTTTAGTTGTAGATGGACACGATATCTTTATTTTATTTATTTACTTTTACATGATCCGAGGATTAAACCAAGTGCATCATATGTGGTGGGCAAGCACTTTGCCACTGAGCTAAAATCCCAACTCTCAACTGACTTTTGATTTGCATGTCCCTGATGGTTAAAGACAGTGAATATTACTTCATATAAGAATAGACCGAATATACATTTTCCTTTAAACTCTGTTCATGTGCCGTTGCTTAAATGGGTTGTTTGTCTTTTTTGCTGAATTCCTTCAGTTGTTTATATATTTAATAAGAATCATCTGTCTGGGAAGGATTTTCTCATGTTATATTCACTTTCTCTTCACTCAGTTGTTTCTTTTACTCTGCTGAAGATTTTATTTTGTTTCACACCAAAAAAAATTTTGATAAATGTCTCTTAAGTTCTTATTAATTGGGTTAATTTTACTTTTGATTTGTGTATTGAGTTCTTCATATATTCTTATTATTACTGCCATCTCAGAAGAGTGTTTGAGGCAGATTTTCTCTATACAGTCTCTCTTCACACTATCATTTCCTTTGTTGCTTGCACCTTGAGGGGGAAAAAAAAGCTGTCTTTTCCTGTACCTGTTTTTGGCACTTGTGTCCAAGAATCTGATGACTCTAGCGTGTGGGTTTGTGTCTATATCTTCAGTCAACTCTGGTTTCTGTTTGTTTCAATGCCAGCATCATGCCTTTTCTTTGCTCTTTTTCTGTGTTATGCTTTGAAATTCGGTGTTGTGATGCCTTCTGTGTTGCTCTTGTGTCTCTGGTTTCTTTTCTATTTGTTCTGTTTTTTAATGATATGAGTTTCATATCCATTCCATGAGGAATATCATAGGAGTTTTGATTGGGATTGTATAAAATCCGTGAACCACTGTCTGTATATGGATATTGTTTGTCTTTTCATGAATACAAGAGGTCTCTCTATCTCTTTTGTATCTTCTTCAATTCTGTTTTCATCATTCTGCAATTTTCCTTGAAGAGTTATTTCACCTCTTTGGCTTTGTTTATTTATATGAATTTTTAAATCTATTGTGAGTGAAGCTGTTATCCTTATTTCATTCTCCTTGGGTTGTTTTTCAAAAAAAATTATTTGTAAATGGACACAGTAAATTTATTTTATTTATATATTTTCATGTGGTGCTGGGGATCAAACCCAGTGCCTCATACCTTCAGGCAAGCCCTCTAATAATCATCAAAACCCCAGCCCTCAGTGGAATTGCTATTGTTGTATAGAAATATTATTTATATTTGTACGTTGATTTTGTTTTCAGCTACACTGCCAAATTTGTTTATCCCATCTTAAAGTCTTTGATAGAACCTTTAAAATCTTCTAAAAGAGGATCAAATATTCTGTAAAGAGGGAGAATTTGACTGCTTTGTGTATCCTTCCCTTGTCTCATTGCTCTAATATTTCAGGTACTGTTTTGTATAGGATTGGTGAGCATGCACATTCTTTTACTTTTTTCTGATTTACAAAGAAACATTGTAGATGTTTTCACCATTCACTGTGCCATTGGCTTTGGGTTTGACATACATAGCCTTTGTAATACTATAACAAGTTCTTGTCCCTAGTTTCTTAAGACTTTTCTCATGAAGGAACTTAAATTTTGTCAAAGGCTTTTTCTACATCTATTGAGATCATCAAGAGGTTTTTGTCCTTGATTGTCTGTGTGGTATACTACATCTATTTGTTCACATGTGTTGACCTGTCCTTGCATTTGTGGAATTAAACCAATTTTATGATGATGTATAATCATTTAAATGTGATACTGAAATTTTCCAAGTATTTCATGAGCATATTTGCAAATATCTTCCTCAATCTTATTATTAAATATCTTTCTTTCCTTATTTTTAACCTTTAGCAGTTTTCCTACAAGGGACATATTGCCTTCATTCAATGCCATTTGTTTTATAAGTTTTCCCCCAATTTTTATCCCATGTAATTTTTTGAGGTGCATCCGTGTTAGTTCTCTTTTGACGGTTTGGAAAAATTTAGATATGAATATGTTTGGTCCTGGGCTGTTGATAGTAGAAGAATTTTCACTACTCTCTCAGTATAATGGCATTCTTTTGGTCTCTTTAAGCTTTGTATTTCCTCCTGATTGAATTTTTTTAGATCATGTTGGTCTAGAAAATTATCAATTTCTTTTATATTTTCTGGTTTTTATGATGGAAGTCATCCCAGTAGGCTCTGGATTTCCCATTTGTTGGAATTTTAACTTTTCAAAGTAATCCCTAATGGTTCTGGATTTCAGAATGGTGTCTGTAATAAAATGCACTTTTTGGTCTGCAACTTTATTCATTTGTATCTTCTCTCTCTTCTTCTTGGTTAGTTTGGTTTAAGATTTGTCTTGTTTAACTTTTCAAAGACCTAACTCTTAGTTTCATTTATCCTTGGTATTACTCATTATTTTTCTATTTAATAAATTTTGGCACTACTATTTTCATTTGTTTCTTTCTACTGGGTTTGGCATTGGATTATTGTTTCCCTAAGACCTTGAAATTCATGTATAGGTGATTTAGTTGAGATGCCTCTGATTTTTTAAGGTATTTTGCCATATTTATAAATTTCCTTCTTAGCACTGTTTTCATTGTATCCCATAGCAATTTATTCTAAGGATCTTTTAATACTTCACCCTGATTTCTTTGATTTATCATTCTTCTTGCAAAATAGCTCTGTAGTATAGTTTGAGGTCTGGAATTGTGAAGCCTCCTGCTTCACGTTAAAATGGCAATTATCAAGAATACAAGCAACAATAAATGGTGATGAGGAGGTGGGGAAAATGTACACTCATACATTGCTGGTGGGAATGCAACAATTATGGAAAGCAGTATGGAGATTCCTCAGAAACCTTGAAATGTAACCACCACTTGAGCCAGC
>NC_062217.1:98098320-98257333 GCF_902686445.1 Sciurus carolinensis
GAGTTGTCTTTCCTTGATGTGTCTTTGTATGGATTTGGTATCAGAGTGATACTAGCTGCATAGAATGTGTTTGGAAGGGTTCCCTCCTTTTCTATTTCTCAGAATACTTTGAGGAGTATTGGTATTAGTTCCTCTTTGAAAGTTTTTCAGAACTTGGCTGAGAATCCATCTTGTCCTGGGCTTTTCTTGGGTGGTAGGCTTTTGATAGCTTCTTCTATTTCATTGCTTGACATTTATATGTTTAAATTTTGAATATCCTCCTGATTCAGTATGGGAGTATCATATGTCTCTGGAAAATTATCAATGTCTTTGAGATTTTCTATTTTGTTGCAGTGTAGATTTTCAAAATAGCTTTTAATTATTTTTTGTATTCCATTGGTGTCTGTTGTGATATTTTCTTTTTCATCACGAATTTAAGTACTGTGAGTTTTCTATCTCCTCTTTGTTAGTGTGACTAAGGGTTTATCAATTTTCTTTATTTTTTTAAAGAAACACCTTTTTGTCAGTTTTTGAATTGTTTCTTCTGTTTCAATTTTATTGATTTCAGCTCTGATTTTAATTATTTCCTGTCTTCTACTACTTTTGGTTTTGATTTGTACTTCTTTTTGTAGGGTTTTGAGCTATAATGTTAGGTCATTTATTTGTTGATATTTTCTTCTTTTATTGAATGTGCTCCATGCAATGAATTTTCCTCTTAGTACTGCTTTCATTTTGTCCCTAAGATTTTGATATGTTGTATCTTTGTTCTCATTTACCTCTAAGAAATTTTTTATCTCCTTCCTGATGTCTTCTGTTATCCATGCATCATTCAATAGTGTATTATTTAGTCTCCAGGTATTGGAGTAGTTTCTGTTTTTTATTTTATCATTGATTTCTAATACCATTCCATTATGATCTGACAAAATACAGGACAGGGATGCCCTCTGTCACCACTTCCAACATTGTCCTTGAAGCACTAGTCAGAGAAATTAGACCAAGGAAATTAAAAGGATATGAGGAAGAAAAGAAGTTCCCAAGCTATCACTATTTGCTGATGACATGACACTATACTCAGAGTATCCATAACAACTCCACCCAAAAAATTCTAGAACTAATAAAAGAATTCAGCAAAGTAGCAGGATAAAATCAACATACATAAATATAATGCATTTCTATTGACAAGTGATGTATCCTCAGAAAAAGACATTAGGAAAACTACTCCATTCACAATAGCCTCAAAAACATGTGAATCAATCTAACAAAGAGGTAAAAGACTACTACAATGAAAAATACAGAACACTAAAGAAAGAAATTAAAGAAAACTATAGAAGATGGAAAGATCTCCCATGTTCTTGGATAGGCAGAATTAATTCTGTTAAAATGGCCATACTACCAAAGGCACATTCAATGCAATTCCAGTTAAAACTGTAATGACCTTCCTTATAGAAATAGAGAAAGCAATCATGAAATTCATTTGGAAAAATAAGAGACCCAGAATAGTCAAAACAATTCTTAGCAGGAAGAGTGATGTAGAAGGTATCACATTACCAGACCTTAAACTATACTACAGAGCAACAGTAACAAAAATAGCAAGGTATTGGCACCAAAATAGACAGGTAGACCATTGGTACAGAATAGAAGACACAGAGACAAACTCACATAAATACAGTTACCTCATACTAGACAAAGGTGCCAAAAAGTATACAATGGAGAAAATATAACTTCTTCAACAAATGGTGCCAGGGAAAACTGGAAATCCATGTGCACTAAAATGAAATTAAACCCCTATCTTTCACCCTCACAAAACTCAACTCAAATTGATCAAGGCCTAGGAATTAGACCAGAGATCCTGCACTAAATAAAAGAAAAATAGGCCTAAGTCTTCATCAGGTTGGCTTAGGACCAGGCATCCTTAACAAGACTCCCAATGTGCAAGAAATGAAAGCATCAACAAATGGAATGGATTCAAACTAAAAAGCTTTTTCTCCAGCAAATGATACAATCAATAATGTGAAAAGAGAGCCTACAGAGTGGAAGAAAATCTTATTCATACACACTTCAGATAGTGCACTAATCCCCAAAATCTATAAAGAATTTACAAAATCTATAAAGAACTTACAAAACTTTAAACTTGTTTTAAAATATACAAAGAACCCAATCAATGAATGTACTAAGGAACTGGGCAGACACTTCACAGAGGAAGATATATAAGTGCCCAACAAATATATGAAACAGTGTCCAACATCTCTAGTAATTAGAGAAATGCAAATTACATCCACTCTAAGATATCATATCTCACTCCAATTAGATGACTGTTATCAAGAGTGCAAGCAATAACAGGTGTTAGCATGAATGTGGGGAAAATTGCACACTCATACATTTCTGGTGGGGTTGCAAATTTGTGCATCCACTATGGAAAGCTGTATGGAGATTCCTCAGAAAACTTGGAATGGCCCTACCATTGAACTCACTTTATAACTCCCCAAATTAAAATCAGTCTATTACAGTAAAGCAGTCACATCAATGTTTACAGCACTTCAATTCACCATAGCTAGATTGTGGAACCAACCTAGGTGCCCTTCAATAGATGAATGGATAAAGAAACTGTGATATGTATACATAATGGAATATTATTCAACCATAAAGAAGAATAAAATTATGATATTTCCAGATAAGTGGATGGAATTGGAGAATGCTAAGTGAAATAAGCCAATCCCCAAAAATCCAAAGGCCAAATGTTTTCTCTGATAAGTGGATGATGATACTTAACAGGGGGGTGGGTGGGAGGTAAGAGAAGAATGGAGGAACTTTGGATGTTTAGAGGGAAATGAGGGAAGCAAGAAGGGGGAAGGAAAGACAATAGAATGAGGTAAACATCATTACCCTATGGGCATGTATGATTAAATGAATGGTTTGAATCTACATCATGTACAACCATAGAAAAGAAAAAAGTTGTAACCCACTTGTGTACAATGGATCAAAATGTAGTTTGTAAAAATAAATTTTAAAAAAAGAATAGAACACTAAAAATAAATAACCTAACTTTACATTGCAAGGCCCTGGAAAAAGAAGAAAAAAAAATACAAAAAGCAGCATAAGATGGGAAATAATTAAAATTAGAGTAAAAAATTGATGGAAATGAAACAAGAAATTTGAAAAAAAAATCAGTGATAAAAAGGTTGGTTCTTTGATTAAAAAGAAAAAGAAAAACAATAAAATTGATAAAACCCTAGCCATTCTAACCAGAGAATGAAAGAAATAACTCAACTTTCTAAAATTCATGATAAAAAAGAAAATATCACCATGGACAGCACTGAAATACAGAGTATGATCAGAAACTATTTTGAAAACTTATATCCCAATCAAATAGAAATCTTCATGACATTGACAAATTTCTGGAGACAGATTACCTACCCAAATTGGGTCAGGAGGACAAGGAAAATTTTAACACATGAATTTCAAGCAATGAAATTAAAAATAGTATCAAAATCTTACCAACAAAGGAAAGTCCTAGACCTGATGGAATCTCAGTGAAGTACGACTACATATTCAAGGAAGAACTAACATCCATCTGCCTCAAACTATTGTAAGAAAAAAATGAAAAGGGAACCGTTCCAAACATATTCTATGACCCTAGTATCACCCTGACTCCAAAACCAAAGACACAAAATGAGAGAAAACTTCAAGCCAATAATCCTGTTGAACATAAGTGTAAATATTCTTAACCAAATACTGGTGAATCTCATAGAAAAACACATTAAAATGACAGAGCACCATGATTACCTGGGTTTCATCCCAGGGAAGCAAAGTCAGTTTAACATACAGAAATCAATACATGTAACTCACCACATCAACCTACATAAAGATAAGAATCACACGATCATCTCAATAGGTTCAGAAAAAGCATTTGAAAACATGAGGTTTCAAAATACAAGAAAAACAAGGGATAGTAGGTACATAACTGAACATTATAAAAGCTATTTATGCTAAACCCAATGCCAACATCATTCTAAATGGAGAAAATCTGAAAGCATTCCTTCTGAAAACCAGAACGATGCAGGGATACCGTCTTTTACCACTTCTGTTCAAAACAGTCCATGTTACTCTAGACAGAACTATTAGGCAAAGAGAGAAAGAAAGGAATTCATAAAGGAAAAGCACAGCTAAAATGACCTCCACTTGAATGCAACATGATAGTACACTTAGAAGACCCAAAAACATGCACCAGAAAAATTCCAGAACACCTGAACACATTCATAAATATGACAGCACACAGAATTAACACCCATAAATCAATTTCAAGACAGTAAATGAAAACAATTCATGGACAATAAAGCAGCACTGAAAAAGGTAATCAAAAGAATACTACTATAAAAGATGAAAATCAGACAATAGAGCATGAGGAATAATCCAACAGGAGTGTTTAATGACTATAAAGGTTTATGCCCTGCCCCCAATTTCAAGAAAGCAAAACTACTCAAATAAAGGGACAGATGGGCCTAGTAAAATCAGTGTGTGTGACTTCAGTATACCACTTCCACCAATACTATGTCATACAGACAAAAAGTCAACAGTTACTAGCAAGTTCAACTGTACTTTTGATCAAAAGTGGAATATTTTCTGGGACAACAGAAGAATATTCTTTCTTTTCATAGAATTTTCACTAAAGCAGACTCTAATTTGGCCATAAAACCTATTCTTAGCAAATACACAAAACAATCAGGTTAATTCCTTGCATATTACCAGATCATAATAAAATACCATTTCAAACTCATACCAAGAAACTGACAGAAACAGTACCATCACTTAGAGAATGAGCAATACACTTTTGCATGAAGAATGCATCATCAAATGAATTAGGGGCAGTATTAAAAGTCCCTAAGAATCAACTGAAAAAAAGATACACATTCCAGAATAGAAGGGATACAATGAAAGCAGGAAAGAGATGGAAATTTATAAATACAGATACATACCATAAATAATCAGAGGGGCTCTCAACTAACTCACCTATAGGTGAATCCCAAAGTCTTAGGGAAACAAAAATAATCCAACTCCAAATCCAGTGCAATGAAAAACATGATAAGTATTACTGCCAAAATCAATGAAATGGAAAATGAATGAACAATAAAAAGGATAAGTGAAACAAAGAGTTAGTTATTTGAAATGATAAACAAGATTGGTTAGTTTAACAAACTAACCAAAGTACAGAGAGAGAAGATATAAATGAATAAAGTTACAGACAAAAAAGTGGATGTTAGACACGACCATTAGGGACTATTTTGAAAAGTGAAATGCCAATAATTGTGAAATCCAGAGGCATATTAGAATGACTTACATTATACTAGAAAATGTAGAAGAAATGGATAAATTTCTAGACAAATATCACCTACAAAAATTGAATCAATAAGACACAGGAAATCTAAATAGACCAACAGCATGACATTATACTGAAGCAGAAATGAAATGCCTTCCAAAAACAAAAGCCCAGGACCAGAGAGATTCATGGCTGAATTTTGCCAGAACATCAAACAAAGACTAACACTGATGATCCTCATAAAATTACACGGGATAGAAAAAGTAGGATCCTGACAACCTCATTCTATGAGAGCAGTATCACTCTAACAGGAAAACTGCATAAAAGTAAAGCAAAGGAAGAAAATTATTTAATAATACACTTGAGGAAGTTGTTCTCAAAAACCTCATGAAATACTTGAAAACAATTTTAACAACACATTAAAATGATCACAACATCATAAAGGTGGTTTAATTCCAAAAATGCAAGGACAGGTCAACACATGCAAACTAAATGATGTAGAACACCACACAGATAATCAAGGACAAAAATCTCATGATTATCTCAACAGATGTAGAAAAAGTCTTTGATGAAATTCAACAGTCCTTCATGAGAAAAGTCTTATGAAACGAGGGAGAGCAGGAACTTGCTATACTATTACAAAGGCTATGTATGTCAAACCCAAAGCCAATGGCATCCTGAGTGGTGAAAAATCTATAACATTTCCTTGAAAATCAGAATAAAGTAAAAGATGTGCATACTCACCACTCCTATACAAAATAGCACCTGAAATTCTAGTCATAGTCATTAGAAAAAAAAAAAAAAGAAATAAGTAAAAGATGTGCAAGCTCACCACTCCTATATAAAATAGCACTTAAAGTTTTAGTTACAGCAACTAGAAAAGGGAAGGAAATAAAAAATAGCAAGTCAAATTATCCCTATATACAAATTATCTGATCCTCTTTTAGAAGATCCTAAAGACTCTACCAGAAGAATGTAAGACATGATGAACAAATTTGGCAAAGTAGCTGAAAACAAAATCAACATAAAATATAAATAATATTTCTATACAACAAGGACAATCCCACCGAGGCATGGGGTTTGGGTGCTTACCTGGTGCGTGTGAGGCATGGGTTCCTATTCTCAGTACCATAAATGAAAAATAAATAAAATAAAGATATTGTGTCCATCTACAACTAAATAAAAATTTTTAAAAATACCACTGAGAGTGAAATCAGGAGAACAACTCCACTCACAAGAGATGGTGAAAAAGTACATAGAAATAATCCAAACCAAGAGGTGAAAAACAATTGAAGGAAAATTGCAGAATGATGAAAACAAAACTGAAGAAGACAAAAGACAAGAGACCTCTTATATTAATGAAAAGGCAACCTAATTTGGGAAAGATATCCATGTACAGAAAGTGGTTCACAGATTTTATGCAATCCTTATCAAACTTCCAATGATATTCTTCATGCAAATGGAAAAAAAATCATGAAATCCATAGGGATGTAAAACAGACCAAAAATAGACAAAGGAAACCTGAGACATAAGATCAATGCAGAAGGCATCACAACACCCAATTTCAAAGCATAACACAGAGCAATAGTTAGGAAAACAGCATGATGCTGACATTAAAACAGAACCACAAACTATAATTTACTGAAGAGACAGAGACAAACCCAAACACCTGGAGTCATCTGATTCTTGGACACAACTACCAAAAACATAGGTACAGGAAAAGACAGGTGTTGTTTTTTTTTTTTTTTTCTCTCTCTCTCTTAAAGGGTTGGTAGCAAAGGATGAAAAGAACAGGAAGACACAGAATCCACAGAATAAGAGAAAATCTTTGTCCACTACTCCAAGAGGACACTAAAAACAAGAATACATAAAGAAATCAAAATGCTTAACATGATACATACAATTAACGCAATTATAAGGACTTAGCAGATATTTGTCAAAAGAAGAAACACAAATGATTCAATATGTATGAAAAAAATGTTCCAACTATCTAGCAATCAAGAAAATGCAAGTCAAAACTCTACAAAGATGCCATCCCTCTACTTGGGAATGATAACGATCAAGCATATAAATATTAAATGTTGGTGAGGATGTGGGGATAAAAGGTACCCCCAGACATTTCTGGTGGGAACACAAATTATTTTAAATATTCTGGGGAGCAATATGGAAATTCCTCAAAAAACTAGGAATGGAACCACCACAGGATCCAGCTATTCCACTCTTTGGTATATATCCAAAAGTTGTAAAATCAGCAGACAAATTTGGATACAAAGTTCATCAATGTCAATAACAGCACAACTCGTAATAGCCAAGACATGATGAATGGGTTGTAAATTGCAGTATATGACCACAATGCAGTATTACTCTGTATTAAAGAATGAATACATGCCATTTGCCAACAAAGGATTGGAACAAGAGAATGTCAGGCTAAATGAAATAAGTCAAACACTTAATTTGACTGTTGAAATGATTTTACTTAGAGAGGCAGGAGCTAAAGCAACCTATGAGGGACAAAGGTAGGATGGACATCATCAAGTTAAAGGGAAGATTAGTGGAGTGGAAAAACATTGAAACCTGAGACATTGAACTATGGAGAGCGAGGAGGGTTAGGTAAGGCAAAGGCATGTGGAAGAAATCTGACAAAATTACTCTTCATGCATGAAAATATATAATGGAGAATTCCACCTTTATGTGTATCTATAAATTAAAAACAAATGGTGAAAGGTTGATCAGTAGCGGAGAAGAAGGTTAGGGGTGAAGGAAAGGAAAGGGAGGAAACAGCGTCTGAAATGGTGTAGAAAATAGTCATGTTTCCTTATGTCAATATGAACCAAACTATTATGTACAAGTTTAATGCAATATAGGAGCAAAGCAAATGGCATTGGGTTAACTGGATATCCATATGTAGAAGGACAAAATGAGATCTCTATTTCACACCTGTAGAAGAAAACATAAAAGGTACAGAAAACCTAGACATAAGAACAGAATCATTGCAACTCCTTGCAGGAAATCTAGAGGAAACACCTCAGCATATAGGCATAGAATAAGACTTTATGAAGAGGAATATTACAGCTAAGGAAATAATAGCAAGTTGGAGATGAACTGGAGTAGATCAAATAAAATTTTCTGCAGAACAAAGAAGAGAAGTAACAGAGTGTATAGCATGGGAGACAATCCATGCCAGTTACTCATTGACAGAGGATTACTAAACAAAATACATAAAATACAAAATACAACTAAAGGAATTCAGCACTGCAAGAAAAAACCACCCACTTAACCAATGACAAATGAACAGACAGTTCACAAAGGAAAGTGCAATCAGTCAACTGCTACATGAAAAGAGGTTCAAAGTCTTTAGCCATAAGGGACATGCAAATGAAAATTATGATGAGATTCCATCTTACCACATTCAATAAGCAATACTCAAGAATACACAAAAAAAAACAATGATGAGGATGTGGGTAATTGGAATCCATTAGCACTGTTGGTGAGGACACATATTATTACTTCCACTATGGGAAAAAGTATGGAGATTATTCATAAAATTAAAAATATAATTTCAAAATGCTCAGTTATACTGCTCCCTACTATTTATAAAATATATAATCAGCCTACACACAATGGATTATTCAGCCATAGAAATGGTGTCATGTGCTGAAAAATGGATGGAACTGCACAGTATCCTGTTAAACAAAATAAGACAGACTCAGAAATAAACATGTTATATGTGGAAATGTTCCTCATGAAATCTGATGGAAGACCACAAGTGGGAAGAGAGAGGAAAGGACAGAAAAAAGAGGGAATGGTACAGCTATATTTTGGGAGTGATGTTCATCACACTAAGTAATACACACATACAAATATGCCTCCATGAAACCCTCTATTCTATATAACAAATGTGCACTGGTACCAAACTTTGATCATCATAATCATTTTTGGACTCTAATTCCTTAGTGCTATTCCAAGTCTTAATAAGAAGGGAAGTAAAGAAATTTATTTATTAAGTATCTAAAATGGGTAGGCATATATTTGTAGATGCTTCTATACTTTATGTTTGTAAAATGATTTTGGTGATGTTATCTCACACCCTGCCTCCCAGTCACTCCAGAATGTGAGGAGAACAATGGAAGATAAATTTTCTCTCTGTTCAGAATGTCCTTCTCTTATACATTTATGACTCTGGTTTCTTCCCCACCTTTACTTGTCAACTTCAATGTCATAGCTGGAATAATTGGCACTAATGCCAGAATTCCCCTCACAGATCTATCCACCTCTGAACTATATATAAACACTTTAAATTTAAAATACGTGAGAATTATATTTTCTTCCACTTCTTTCTTAAGATCAATTTCAAGTCTTTCAGAGGAATCTAGTTCACAGTTCCTGCTATCATTATCTTCCCTATTTTTGTTAGATTTGCATTTCTTCTGTCTTCACTCTCTTATGCAATCTAGATATTTATATTTGCTATTCTTTAAGGAATACGTTCATTTATCTCCCTTCTTGCCTTCAGATTCAACTAGCTATTCATTTAATTTTCATTCTAATTCTTTCCTTTAACAATAAGGATACCTGATAGTTGTTTACTCCCACCAATTTGTTACTCCCTGTCGAGCAACAAGGTCCGATGTGTCTCCTCAGGGTCCACATGAGGAGAATACAGGGCGAGCAGGATGATGAGTGTCCGCAGCAATGGAAACCCACCAGAGCCGGGGGTCTGTCAGCACAGGAAGCACAATAGGAACTCATTTATTTAAGGAGTTACACATCTTTTATGTAGGGTGGGGACTAGGTGGGAACCAATCAGCTTAAAGGTCAGCAAGGCATGGGGAATTCACGAGGGAGAGTCCCATAGGACTAAATGGCAAGCACGAGTTGATCACATTCACAGAACTGCTGCTAACCAATCCCAGGCAGTAGGGGGTGGAGATGAGCAGGCCAATCAGGGAGTTGCTGGGTAAGAACACATTTTTCAGTTTCCAGGGGAGAGTGGCAGTACAAAGAAGTCTGGGTAAACTGTTGGTGGATCAGGCAGTGCCACGTATGAGGAAGAGGTTGTCACGAGGGTGCAGCCGCCATTAGGGTGCATCCCCTACACAATTTATATAAATATGCATACTGTACATATATCTCTCTTGGTGCTACACTTATTGTCTATTGTGACTTAGTAGAGGCCTCAGGTTTCTTTTTAGGACTATGGTCATCATTGTGAGTATATGGGAGACAGGAAGTTTAAAAAAGGAAAGGGAAACAAGTATTAAAAGACCTTTGAGTCAGGTGATGACAGGGAAGCATCACATAAGCTCTTTACTTTGATACATCTTATATGAACAGTGGAAACCACATGTTCTCTTTCACTTTCACAAATATTCTTGTCAAGCAAGTTGATGTTTTTTGTTTCGAGCGTCATATTTTACTTTTATGGCAATAAAACAAAGTAAAAAATATATGAAACTCTAATTTCAAGTCAATAAAGTGCACAAATGGAGAGTCTTCAAAGAGATTACCATCATTCCTAGATTGCTGAAAATTTTCACGTACTTCTCCTTTTCCATCACAGACATTCTAAGAAAGAAAGAAAAAAAAACATGGTAAGTGTAATGAGCAAGCATGAAATGCACTTTCTTCCTAGCAGCACCCAGATCATTCTCTCAAATTGACCCAACTTAGTCCACAATGCAATACTTAGTACATACAAAAATATCAGAGATAATACCTTGCATTTCATCAGATTGTAATGGAATGAAATAAGAAATCAGCAACATAACAAAACATAGAAGCTACTCTAACACCTCTAGACTAAATAATGCACTACTGAATGATCAATGGATAGCAGAAAATCAGGGATGAAATTTTAAAATGTTTACATGTAAATGAGAATAGGGGCAAAACATATACAAATCTCTGAGACACTCTGAAGGTGGTTCTAAGAGGAAAGTTCGTAGCACTCACCTGATTCCTTAAAAGATTAGAAACCCAACAAATAAACAACCTAACATTACTTCTAAAGGCCCTAGAAAGAGAAGAACAAATCAACACTAAAAGCAGAATAAGACTGGAAGTCATTAAAATCAGAGCCAGAGTCAATGAAATTGAAACAGAAATTTTAAAACCAATTGATGTTACAAAAAATGGGTTATTTAAAACAAGCATATAGATGATAAAACTTTAGGCTAGCTGAAGCAAGAAAGAAGGAATACTCAAACTTCTAAAATTTGTGAAGAAAAAGGAAATATCACCACAGATACAACAAAATACACAGGTTAATCACAAACAATTTGGAAAACTTATACTTCAATAAAATAGAAATCATGAAGACACTGACAATTTTCTAAAGACTACTTACCCAAATTGAGAATGAAGGACCTAGAATATTTTCATACATCAATATCAAGCAATGAAAATAAAGATACTATCAAAAGCCTACCAACAAAGAAGAGTCCATCGGGTGAGCCAGGCCACCTACATCGCAGAGGTAGGTGGCAGGCAGATTTCCCACCCAGCCAGCAGGCCAAGGACAGACTTCATGACTGAACAAACCCCACTGACTCCTGCACCTAGGTCAGTGCCATTACTGGTTGGTCACAGTCACAGAGTGAGTTGGTGGCTAGTCAGGCCACTTGCATTGGGGAGGTAGCAGGCGGGCACCCATCCTGCCTGCCTTGCACAGCTGGGTGGTTGGTAGCCAACCCACCCAATCACCAGGCCAAAGACAGACGCCATCGCTGAACAACCCCGCCCAACCACCACCCCGAGGTTTGTCACCATCACGGAGGTAGCCAGAGGCTTCTTTATAGGCTGGTGCAAGCATTGTGAATTACTCCTGAGGGCGTGGCCATCATCATTGGAAGGGCAACTCCCTTCCTGAGACACCTAAAGGAGGCTAGAGGACCTTTGACAAAACCCAAGAGCCAAGAAGAGGAGGTATTGAGAGACTTGGGACCAACTCAGAGTCACAAGGGAATATACCCCACCTGAAGGCCACCACCCCTAGAAGGCCAGTTTCCTAGTGGAGCATCACATTATTAAGTTCCTGCAAGATTTCAGGCTACTGAAGGCTAAGAGTTGAGTTATTGGAAATCTACAGAGACAATATTAGTCAATAGAGGAAATCTGCAATATCCCAGAGTTTCACTATTAGAGGTGTAGACACCTGAACAATATGAGAAAACAAGGGAAGAAAATGTTCCTAACAAACCTAGATGGTATAGCAATAAAATCCAATGACAGCATGGCAGAAGAAATGTCAGAAAGGGAGTTCAGAATGTACACAATCAATACAATCAGGGAAGCAAACGAGGAGATGAAAGAGCAAATGGAGGCATCAAAGAATGAAATGAAAGGGCAAATGCAGGCTATTGAATGACCACAACAATTGACAGTTAAAAGACCAGATACAGGAAGCAAAAGATCATTTCAATAAAGAGAGATATTGAAAAAACAAAAAACAAAAAAAAAACAAACAGAAATCCTTGAAATGGAGGAAACAATAAACCAAATTTAAAACTTCATAGAAAGCATAACCAATAGGATAGAACACCTGGAAGACAGAACCTCAGATATCAAAGACAAAATATTTCATCTTGAGAACAAAGTTGACCAAACAGAGAAGATGGTAAGAAATCATGAACAGTATCTACAAGAACTATGGAATGTCATGAAAAAGCCAAATTTAAGAATCATCGGGATTGAGGAAGGCTTAGAGAAACAAACCAAAGGAATGAACAATCTATTCAATGAAATAATATCAGAAAATTTCCCAAATCTGAAGAATGAAATGGAAAATTAAGTACAAGAGACTTATAGGACTCCAAATACACAAAATTACAACAGACCCACACCAAGGCACATTATTATGAAAATACCTAACATACAAAATAAAGATAGAACTTTAAAGGCTGCAAGAGAAAAGAATCAAATTACATTCAGGGGGAAACCAATACGAATATCAGCAGATGTTTCAATCCAGACCCTAAAAGCCACAAGGGCCTCAACAACATTTCTCAATCTCTGAAAGAAAGTGGATGCCAACCAATAATCTTATACCCAGCAAAACTTACCTTCAGATTTGACAATGAAATAAAATCCTTCCATGATAAACAAAAGCTAAAAGAATTTACAAAAAGAAAGCTGGCATTACAGAATATTCTCAGCAAAATATTCCATAAGGAAAAGATGAAAAACAATGATGTAAATTAGCAAAGGGAGGAACTACCCTAAAGGAAAAACCAAATAAAGGAGAAATCAAGTCGTGTCAAAAAAAAAAAAAAAAAAAAAAAAACATGAGCCAAATGACTGGGAATACCAATCATATCTCAATAATAACCCTGAATGTTTATGGCCTGAACTCATCAATCAAAAGTCATTGACTGACAGATTGGATTAAAAAGAAAAATCCAACAATTTGCTGCCTGCAAGAGACTCATCTCATAGAAAGAAATACCCACAGACTACAGGTGAAAGGATGGGGAAAAACAAACCATGCACATGGACACAGCAAAAAAGCCAGAGTATCCATCCTCATATCAGATAAATAATGTGGACTTCAAGCCAAAGGTACTCAGAAGGGATAAAGAAGGACATTTCATACTGCTTAAGGGAAGCATAAAACAGCAAGACATAACAATCGTAAATATCTATGCCCCAAACAGTGGCTCATCCATACACATCAAACAAATCCTTCTGAATGCCAGAAATCAAATTGACCAAAACACAATAATACTAGGTGATTTTAACACACCTCTCACCACTGACAGATCTTCCAAACAAAAATTGAACAAAGAAACCATAGATCTCATAACACAATCAATATTTTTAGACTTAATGGACATATATAAATATACCATCCTTTCTTCTCAGCAGTACATGGATCCTTCTCTAAAAAGACCATATATTATGCCACAAAGCTAATGTTAGCAAATACAAGAAGACAGAGATTATACCTTGTATTCTATCAGATCATAATAGATTGAAATTAGAAATAAATGACAGAGTGAAAAACAGAAACTCCTCCAACATCTGGAGATTAAATAACACACTATTGTATGATGAATGGATAACAGAAGATATCAGGAGGAAATTTAAAAAGTCTTAGAGGTAAATGAGAACAAAGCAACAACATATCAAAATCTCTGGGACACTATGAAAAGAGTACTTAGAGGAAAATTTATTTCATGGAGTGCTTTCAATAAAAGAAGAAAAAAATCAACAAATAAACGACCTAACACTATGGCTCAAGCCCTAGCAAAAGAAGAACAGAGCAACACCAAAAGTAGTAGAAGACAGGAAATAGTTAAAATCAGAGCTAAAATCAATGAAATTGAAACAAAAGAAACAATCGGAAAAATTGACAAAATAAATAGTTGGTTCTTTGAAAAAATAAACAAAATTGATAAACCCTTAGCCACAGTAACAAAGAGAAGAACGAGAAAACCCAAATTACTAAAATTCAGAATGAACAAGGAAATATAAAAACAGACATGATTGAAATACAAAACATAATTAGAAGCTATTTTGAAAATCTATACTCCAACAAAATAGAAAATCTCAAAGACATCAACAGGTTTCTAGAGACATATGAATTACCTAAACTGAATGAGGAGGACACACACAATTTAAATAGTTCAATTTCAAGTAATGAAATAGAATAAATCATCAAAAGCCTACCAATAAAAAAAAGTCTGGAACCAGATGGGTTCTCAGGCGAGTTCTACAAAATCTTTAAAGGAGAGCTCATTCCAATACTCCTCAAAGTATTCCATGAAATAGAAGATGAGGGAACCCTCCCAAACTCATTCTATGAAGACAATATCACCCTGATACCTAAACCAGACACAGATCGAGGAAAGAAAATTTCAGACCAATATCCTTAATGAACATCAACACAAAAATTCTCAACAAAATTTTAGCAAATTGCATACAAAATTATAATAAAAAGATAATGCACCACAATCAAGTGGGTTTTATCCCAGGGATGCAAGGTTGGTTCAACATCTGGAAATCAATAAATGTAATTCACCATATCAATAGACTTAAAATCAAGAATCACATGATTATTTTGATAGATGCAGAAAAAGCATTTGATAAAATACTGCATCCCTTCATGCTCAAAACACTGGAAAAAACAGGGATAGTGGGAACATTCCTTAACATTGTAAAGGTCATCTATGCTAAGCCCATGGCCAATATCATTCTAAATGGTGAAAAACTGAAAGCCTTTCCCCTAAAATAGGAAAAAGGCAGGGATGCCCTCTTTCACCACTTCTATTCAACACTGTCCTCAAAACTCTAGCCAGAGCAATTACAGACCAAGGAAATTAAAGGGAAAGGAATAGGAAAAGAGGAACTCAAACTATCACTATTTTCTGATGATATGATTATATATTTAGAGGAACTAGAAAATTCCACCAGAAAACTTTTAGAACTCATAAGTGAATTCAGTAAAGTAGCAGGATATAAGATTAATGCCATAAATCCAGTGCATGTTTATACATGTGATGAATCTTCAGAAAGAGAAGTTAGGAAAACTATCCCATTCACTATAGTTTAAAAAAAAATAAAATACTTGGGAATCAATCTCACAAAAGAGGTGAAAGACCTCTACAATGAGAACTAGAGAACACTAAAGAAAGAAAAAAAGAAAACCTTAGAAGATGGAAAGAAATCCCATGTTCTTGGATAGGCAGAACTAATTTTGTCAAAATGGACATACTACCAAAAGTGCTATAGAGATTCAATGCAATTCCAATTAAAATCCCAATGACGTACCTTACAGAAATAGAGCAAGCAATCATGAAATTCATCTGGAAGAATAAGAAACCCAGAATAGCTAAAGCAATCCTTAGCAGGAAGAACGAAGCAGGGGGTGTCATAATACCAGATCTTCAACTATACTGCAAAGCAATAGTAACAAAAATGGCATGGTATTGGCACCAAAATAGACAGGTAGATCAATGGTACAGAATAGAGGACATGGACACAAACCCAAATAAATACAATTTCTCATACTCGACAAAGGCGCCAAAAATATGCAATGGAGAAAAGATAGCCTCTTCAACAAATGGTGCTGGGAAACTGGAAATCCATATGCAACAGAATGAAACTAAACCCCTATCTCTCACCCTGCACAAATATCAACTCACTATGGATCAAGGACCTTGAAATCAGACCAGAGACCCTGCATCTTAAAGAAGAAAAGTAGGTCCAAATCTTCAACTTGTTGGTTTGGGATCAGATTTCCTTAACAGGACTCCCATAGCACAAGAAATAAAAGCAAGAATCAACAACTGGGACTGATTCACACTAAAAAGCTTTCTCTCAGCAAAGGAAACTATCAGTAATGTGAAGAGAGAGCCTACAGAGTGGGATAAAATCTTTGCCACTCATACTTCAGATAGAGCACTAATTTCCAGAATATATAAAGAACTCAAAAACTCTACACCAAGAATACAAATAACCCAATCAACAAATGGTCTACGGATATGAACAGACACTTCACAGAAGAAGATCTACAGGCAATCAACAAACATATGAAAAAATGTTCAACATCTTTAGTAATAAGAGAAATACAAATCAAAACTACCCTAAGATTCCATCTCACCCCAATTAGAATGAATGGTGATTATCAAGAATACAAGCAACAATAGGTGTTGGAGAGGATGTGGGGAAAAAGGTACACTCATACATTGCTGGTGGGGCTGCAAAATTAGTGCAGCCACTCTGGAAAGCAGTGTGGAGATTCCTTAGAAAACTTGGAATGGAACCACCATTTGACCCAGCTATCCCACTCCTCGGGCTATACCCAAAGGACTTAATATCAGCATACTACAGAGATACAGCCACAACAACGTTCATAGCTGCTCAATTTTCCATAGCCAGATTGTGGAACCAACCTAGATGCCTCTCAATTGATGAATGGATAAAGAAACAGTGGTATATATACACCATGGAATATTACTCAGCCATGAAGAATAATAAAATTATGGCACTTGCAGGCAAATGGATGCAGTTGGAGAATATCATTCTAAGTGTGTTAAGCCAATCTCAAAAAACCAAAGGTTGAATGATCTCACTTATAAGCATATGATGACACATATAGGGGTTGGGAACAAGGTAAGAATGGAGGAAAGAGGGACTCTATAGTGAGATAAGAGTGGTGGGAAGGGTTGTGGGGGAGAAACAAAGTAACAGAATGAATCAAAAACTCTTACCCTAGGCAAATGTATGATTACACAAATGGTATGCCTCTACTTCATGTACAAACACAGAAACAAGATGTATCCCATTTGTTTACAATAAAAATGAATTAAAAAAAAGAAGAGCTCGTTACCCAACAGAATTTCATTGAAGTAGAACTAGACTTTCGAAGGAGTACCAACACCCATCCACTTCAAACTATTCTAAGAAAAAAACAAAACAAAACAAAACAAACAAACAAACAAAAAATAATAATAGAGAACCTTTCCAAACACATTCTTGAACTTATTATCTCCCTGACTCCAAAACCAGTCAAAGACACATAAGGAAAGAACACTTCATTCCAATAATTTTGATGAACATAAATTCAAAAGATCTTAATAAAATACTGATGAATTTCATATCAAAGCACATTAAAAGGATAGCACAACATGATCACATGGGTTTCATCCCAGGGATGCAAGGTTGCTCCAACATACAAAAACAAATGTAATTCACCACATCAATACACACAAAGACAAAAATTACATGATTATCTCCATAGATGCTGCAAAAGAATTTGCAAAAATAAAGGTTCAAAACAGAAGAAAATTCAGAGATAGAAGGAACATATTTGAACATTGTAAAAGCTATTTATGCTAAATCCAAGGATAACACTATTCTTTTTTTTGGTATTTTAATTAGTTGTATATGATAGTAGAATGCATTTATACATTTTGATAGTTCATACATAAATGGAGTGTAATTTTTCATTTTTTTGATTTTACATATTTCAGGATCACATAAGTCATGCAATCAAATAGGTACATGAGGTAAATAATATCTGTTTCACTCTAGTGTCCTTCCTACCCCCACAACCCTTCCTCTCCCTTCACTCTCCTTTACCTAATATAATGTAACTCTATTCTTCCCTCATCCTCCCCTTATTATGAATTTTCATCCACATATTAAAGAAAATATTCAATCTTTGGTTTTTGGGGTTTGGCTTATTTTTCTTAGCATGATATTCTCCAGCTCCATCTATTTACTAGCAAATGGCATAATTTCATTCTTCCTTAACACTGAGTAATATTCCATTGTGTGTGGATGTGTGTGGGTGTGTGAATATACATATATATCTCACATTTTCTTTATCCATTCATCTGTTGAAGGGCACTTATGTTGGTTCCATAATTTAGCTATTGTGAGTTGAGCTGCTATAAACATTGATGTGGTTGCATCACTATAGTATACCTATTTTAAGTCCTTTGGTTATATACCAAGGAGTGGGATAGCTGGCTCAAGTGGTGGTTACATTTCAAGGTTTCTGAGGAATCTCCATACTGCTTTCCATAATTGTTGCATTCCCACCAGCAATGTATGAGTGTACATTTTCCCCACCTCCTCATCACCATTTATTGTTGCTTGTATTCTTGATAATTGCCATTTTAACGTGAAGCAGGAGGCTTCACAATTCCAGACCTCAAACTATACTACAGAGCTATTTTGCAAGAAGAATGATAAATCAAAGAAATCAGGGTGAAGTATTAAAAGATCCTTAGAATAAATTGCTATGGGATACAATGAAAACAGTGCTAAGAAGGAAATTTATAAATATGGCAAAATACCTTAAAAAATCAGAGGCATCTCAACTAAATCACCTATACATGAATTTCAAGGTCTTAGGGAAACAATAATCCAATGCCAAACCCAGTAGAAAGAAACAAATGAAAATAGTAGTGCCAAAATTTATTAAATAGAAAAATAATGAGTAATACCAAGGATAAATGAAACTAAGAGTTAGGTCTTTGAAAAGTTAAACAAGACAAATCTTAAACCAAACTAACCAAGAAGAAGAGAGAGAAGATACAAATGAATAAAGTTGCAGACCAAAAAGTGCATTTTATTACAGACACCATTCTGAAATCCAGAACCATTAGGGATTACTTTGAAAAGTTAAAATTCCAACAAATGGGAAATCCAGAGCCTACTGGGATGACTTCCATCATAAAAACCAGAAAATATAGAAGAAATTGATAATTTTCTAGACCAACATGATCTAAAAAAATTCAATCAGGAGGAAATACAAAGCTTAAAGAGACCAAAAGAATGCCATTATACTGAGAGAGTAGTGAAAATTCTTCTACTATCAACAGCCCAGGACCAAACATATTCATATCTAAATTTTTCCAAACCGTCAAAAGAGAACTAACACGGATGCACCTCAAAAAATTACATGGGATAAAAATTGGGGGAAAACTTATAAAACAAATGGCATTGAATGAAGGCAATATGTCCCTTGTAGGAAAACTGCTAAAGGTTAAAAATAAGGAAAGAAAGATATTTAATAATAAGATTGAGGAAGATATTTGCAAATATGCTCATGAAATACTTGGAAAATTTCAGTATCACATTTAAATGATTATACATCATCATAAAATTGGTTTAATTCCACAAATGCAAGGACAGGTCAACACATGTGAACAAATAGATGTAGTATACCACACAGACAATCAAGGACAAAAACCTCTTGATGATCTCAATAGATGTAGAAAAAGCCTTTGACAAAATTTAAGTTCCTTCATGAGAAAAGTCTTAAGAAACTAGGGACAAGAACTTGTTATAGTATTACAAAGGCTATGTATGTCAAACCCAAAGCCAATGGCACAGTGAATGGTGAAAACATCTACAATGTTTCTTTGTAAATCAGAAAAAAGTAAAAGAATGTGCATGCTCACCAATCCTATACAAAACAGTACCTGAAATATTAGAGCAATGAGACAAGGGAAGGATACACAAAGCAGTCAAATTCTCCCTCTTTACAGAATATTTGATCCTCTTTTAGAAGATTTTAAAGGTTCTATCAAAGACTTTAAGATGGGATAAACAAATTTGGCAGTGTAGCTGAAAACAAAATCAACGTACAAATATAAATAATATTTCTATACAACAATAGCAATTCCACTGAGGGCTGGGGTTTTGATGATTATTAGAGGGCTTGCCTGAAGGTATGAGGCACTGGGTTTGATCCCCAGCACCACATGAAAATATATAAATAAAATAAATTTACTGTGTCCATTTACAAATAATTTTTTTTGAAAAACAACCCAAGGAGAATGAAATAAGGATAACAGCTTCACTCACAATAGATTTAAAAATTCATATAAATAAACAAAGCCAAAGAGGTGAAATAACTCTTCAAGGAAAATTGCAGAATGATGAAAACAGAATTGAAGAAGATACAAAAGAGATAGAGAGACCTCTTGTATTCATGAAAAGACAAACAATATCCATATACAGACAGTGGTTCACGAATTTTATACAATCCCAATCAAAACTCCTATGATATTCCTCATGGAATGGATATGAAACTCATATCATTAAAAAACAGAACAAATAGAAAAGAAACCAGAGACACAAGAGCAACACAGAAGGCATCACAACACCGAATTTCAAAGCATAACACAGAAAAAGAGCAAAGAAAAGGCATGATGCTGGCATTGAAAAAAACAGAAACCAGAGTTGACTGAAGATATAGACACAAACCCACACGCTAGAGTCATCAGATTCTTGGACACAAGTGCCAAAAACAGGTACAGGAAAAGACAGCTTTTTTTCCCCCTCAAGGTGCAAGCAACAAAGGAAATGATAGTGTGAAGAGAGACTGTATAGAGAAAATCTGCCTCAAACACTCTTCTGAGATGGCAGTAATAATAAGAATATATGAAGAACTCAATACACAAATCATAAGTAAAATTAACCCAATTAATAAGAACTTAAGAGACATTTATCAAAATTTTTTTTGGAGTGAAACAAAATAAAATCTTCAGCAGAGTAAAAGAAACAACTGAGTGAAGAGAAAGTGAATATAACATGAGAAAATCCTTCCCAGACAGATGATTCTTATTAAATATATAAACAACTGAAGGAATTCAGCAAAAAAGACAAACAACCCATTTAAGCAACGGCACATGAACAGAGTTTAAAGGAAAATGTATATTCGGTCTATTCTTATATGAAGTAATATTCACTGTCTTTAACCATCAGGGACATGCAAATCAAAAGTCAGTTGAGAGTTGGGATTTTAGCTCAGTGGCAAAGTGCTTGCCCACCACATATGATGCACTTGGTTTAATCCTCGGATCATGTAAAAGTAAATAAATAAAATAAAGATATCGTGTCCATCTACAACTAAAAAAATCCAATTGGGAGTCCATCTTACCCCATTAAGAAAGAAATAGTCAAGAATACAACTACTACATCCACTCTGGAAATCAGGATGGAGGTTACTCATAAAACTAAAAATAGAAATATCATATGGCCCAGCTATACCACTCTTCACTATTTATTAAAAACTGTAGTCAGCATACATACGGTGGATTATTGTTCAGCCATAAACATTAAAGTCAGGTGTAGTTAAATGGATGGAACTGGACAGCATCACGTTAAACAAAACAAGCCAAACTCAGAAGTAAATGTCATATTTGGAAATGGTTATCATGACATCTGAAGGGAGACCAATAGTGACAAGGGAGAGGAATGGACAAAAAGAAGAGGAAATGGTAAGGCTATATTTTGGGAGTGACATTCTTCAAATGAAATTATATGCATTTACAAATCTGCTAGAATGAAACCACCTATTCTTCATATCAAATGTGCACTGGTACAAAACATTGACCATCTTCATCATTTTCAGTCTATAATTCATCAGTAATAACAAAATATAATTATTCCAAGTCATAATAGCAATAGAAGTGATGAAATGTATCAAGTTCCAAAACTTACAGGCATATATTTGCATATCTTTCTATGCTTTATAATTATAAAATGACTGTGGTGATGTTATCTCATACCCTGCTTCCTAGGCACTTTAGAATATGATCAGAAGAATGTTAGACAAATATTCTCTGTTAAGAATGTCCTCATGGCCACACATTTAGGTCACTGACTCCTTCCCTTCCTTTACTTGTCAACTTAAATGTCATACTTGGAATTATTTTCATTGATTCCAAAATTCCACTTACAGACCTATCAACCTCAGAAATATATATATATATATATATATATATATATATATATAAACTCCTTAAATATAAAATATGTGAGAATAATATCTTTTCAAACTTTTTAATTAAAATGAATTTCAATTGTTTTAGAAGATTTTAGTCTACAGTTCCTGGTATCTTTAACTTCATTATATTCTTCCGATTACTTACATCCTTTGTCTTTACACTCTTATTCATTCTATGCATTTATATTGCTATTCTTTGAAGAATACTTCCCATTTTTCTCCCTTCTAACCTTCAGATTTACCAAGCTATTCATCTCTAATACCATACCTGACAACTGTTTACTCCCACCCACTTCTACCCATCTCAATCCTCCACATATGCCTCTTGGTGCTATACTTATTTGCTAAAAGTGAACTAGTAGGGGTCTTATATTTCTTTCTAGGATCATTGTCATCATATCAGGATATGGGAAATGATATATTAAAAGGGATGTGGGAAAAAGTGTTACACGGTGCCTTATATTTGTGTCAGGTGAAGATGGAGCAGTCCTGTGCAAGCTCTTTATTTGGATGTGTCTCATACAAAGGGCCGAAATCACATGTTTCATACCAACCTCAGAATTATTGTTGCCATGTAAGGCTCAATTTTCATGTTTCTTAGGGTCATATTTTTCTTTTATGGTAATAAAACACAGTAAAATATATATGAAACTCCATAATTTCAAGTCAATAAATAGAACAATGGGCAGTCTTCAAAGAGACTACCATCACTCCTGGATTGCCACAAATTTTCAAAACCTTCTCCTTTTCCTTCATGGACATTCTAGGAAGGAAAAAAATATGGTAAGTGTAATGAGAAAGCGTTTAATACACTTTCTTCTCAACAGCACACAGATCATTTTCTGAAATAAACAATATCTTAGGCAACAAATCAATGAATAGTACATGCAAAACAATAGAGATAATACCTTGCATTCCATCAGATTATAGTGGAATAAAATTAGAAATCAACAATTAAAATAGAAGGCACACTAACATCTCTAGACTAAATAATAAACTACTGAATGAGCAATGGATAGCAGAAGAAAATGGATGAAATTTAAAAATACTTTAAAAATACTTAAATGTAGGTAAGAATAGCAACACAACATATTCATATCACTGAGACACAAGGTAGTTCTCAGAGGAGCGTTCATAGCATTGAACTCCTTCATTAAAAGAATAGAACTGATTGGATAGTGCTTTGCCCACATTGGGCCTTGTGCTTGCAGGGCGAGCACTCTACCAACTGAACTATCTCCCCATCCCTCCATCTTGAAATCTTAATTCAGTTTTAACAACAGGAAGATATGAATTTAAATCAAGATAGAGAGGTACCATTGTGGGAAAAGAACTTCAGTATCTGAAAGGAAATGGTGATGCTGTACATTAATACTGCTTTGGAGACAGGTAGTATTAGGAGAAGCTAACAGATTTCAACTCAGGAATTCATCAAAGAACTAAAAATGGGGTCTGTAAATGAGAGACTTGTAACACATCTGGAGTCCCTTTGGGTGTCTTTGACCAACAATCCTGGGAGGGTTTCTAATGAGAAATTGGATGAGGACTATATGGAGAAATTATGATGAACACCTTTCTCCCTCTCAACCCTGTCGGTTTTAAGGATGTGTTCTACAATGTCTTAGACCCTGAAGACATAAACCATGTACTAAGGAAATAGTGTTACTGTGGTTTGGGTACCATACGTCCCCCACAAGGGTCCACAGTGTGGTGATGTTGGCCTGTGAAATCTTCAGGAGGTGGACCAAGTGAAATGTTATTGGATCATTGGACATCAAGAATTCTCAAGACCATACCTACTAAGGATATGCACTTGATGGATAAGCCTAGGAGGTCATATGATTGTATGGATTGATGGAGAAATGTCATATGACAAAATTCAACACCTATGGATAAAAACTCTTAGAAAAATAGGGATAGCACATGTTGTGGATTAAAGTACATCTCTCAAAACATTCGTTCAAGGTTTTAATACCACACCTAGGAATAAGTTTTTTTTTTTCCCCAGTAATGGCAGTATTATGATGTGATTACCCAAGATGTGGTTAAAAGAGAGTAGGGCAAGCTGTTGTTTCAGTGTGTCTTGCATGCTTACAAGGAAATCAGGGCAGGTGCTGGTCCAGTGGCACTTTTGCCCATATAAGGAAAGCAGGGGGTGTTGCTCATTCAGTGGGTCTTGAGTCCTTATAAGTAGGGCAGGCAAGCTCCTGATTCACAGTGCCTTATATCCATTAATGATTATCTTCTATCTGATTGGTTTTTTTCCATGAAACATTTGAATTTCCATCCCTTTCATTTTAGGAATGCCCTATAGGTATTTCTGTGCAGTTCCCCTGGACATTCTCTTTAACATGAGGTGGAAAAGCAATACTGGTGTGAGCCCTTAGCAGCACAGTCTCAGTAGCAGAAAATGCTGTTCTTGTACATCTTTACCCACATGCCTCTCAGTAACTGATGCCACATTGTAACACATATATATTTTGTGTAGGCCTGTGTGGGGAAATTACAGTGAACATTTCCTCCCTCTCACCCCCACAGGTGTTAATGCCACGCTCTACAGTGTCTTAGGAAAAGGGCATTTTGTTATAATATCACCATGTGAATGAGGTGCTACCATACTTTTTTATACCAGTTATTTAAAGTTGGAAGAAAAAGGCATCGAATGCTATCCAAATAAATAACTGAACATTACACCTCAAGACCCTGGGAAAAGGAAGAACAAATCAAAACTAATTAAAATTCAGTCTGTAAAAATAAAAAATAAAATAAAATAACTGCCTTTCTTTGTAACCCATAAGGGTAGGGAATTATTATTTATCTTTACTTCAGTGGCACCCAACAGGAGCCTAAATATGTGGTGGCTGCTCCAGATTGTTGATAAAAGAATGAATCAATAAATGTATGGATATATTTAGCATTAAAAACAGAAGACAAATAAATAAATAAAATCAGAACCAAAATCAATGAAATGGAGACAAAAGTTTCAAATTAATCAATGATACACAAAAGTTGACTCTTTGAAAAAAATAAATTTGTTAAACACTTGGCCATGCTAACCAGAGAAAGAATGTAAAAACTTAATTGTCTAAAATATGTGATTTTCACCATGGACAACAATGAAATACAGAGGATAATCAGAAACTATTTTGAAAACTTATTCTCCGATAGAATAGAAAATATTGAGGGCATTGACAAGTTTCTGGAGAAAGAATACCGACCAAAATTTAGCTTGGAAGACATAGAATATTTAAAGAGATCAATTTTAAGCAATGAAATTATAGATACTATCCAAAGTTTGCCAACAAAGAAAAGCCCAGGACCTGATGGAATCTCATCCCATTTCAAGCAGACCTTCAATGAAGAACTAACATCAAACCTCTTCAAACTATTCTATGAAAAGGAAAAGGAGAGGAGCCTTCCAAAGCATCCTATGAAACTAGGATCACCCTGATTTATAGATACATGAAAAACAGAAAACTTCAGGCCAATAATCCTGATGACATAAATGCAAAAGTTCTTAATAAACTACTGGTAAATCACATACAAAACACATTAAAAAGGAACATACCATGATCAAGTGTATTTCATTCCAGGGATGAATGGTTGGTTCCACCATTGATGTGATTCACCACATCAATACACATAAAGACAAGAATTACATGATTATCTCAGTAGATGCAGGAAAAGCATTTGACAAAATGAAGATTCAAAACACAAGAAAAGCAAGGTAGAGTGAAAACATACCTCAACTATTTACTCTAGAACAAAGGCAAACATCATTCTAAATGAGAAAACCTAAAGCATTCCTCCGAAAATTGGAAGAAGACAGGGATGCCCTCTTTTACCACTGGTTTACCATAGTCCTCTCCTCACTCTAGCCAGAGCTATTGGGCAAGTAAGAGAAAGAAAAAGGATTTATACAAGGAAATATGAGTTAAACCTAGCTCTCTTTAACAAGAGTCTCTATTTAGAAGAACCAAAAAATGCACCAGAAAAATTCTAGAACTCATGAGCCCATGCAGCAATCCAACAGGATACAAAATTAACAACCAGAAATCAACTGCATAAGAGTAATTTCCAACAACTCGTGACCACTAAGGCAGCATTGCTGAAGGTACTCAGAAGAATTCTACATATGAAATAAGACAATAAGACAATAGAGCATGTGGAAGAATAAATATCACAAGAGAAGGGAAGCAAGTATGAATTAGGGATGAATTCAATATTAAAAATAAAGCAAAATGACAAAGAAATGCATACCACTCATACTGAAGTACATGGACTTGATCCTTCAATTAAAAGGCATTAAGTGGAATATTGAGCAAAAAAATCAAGACCCATCTGTATCTTTTCTGCAGGAAACACATTACATGCCAAGAGACTCACAGAATAAAAGGATGGAAAATGGTACTTCCATTTCATACAATTAGAAGTCAAAAGCAAGGAGCAGTAGCTCTTCTGATATTTACCAAAAGACTTCAAACCACCATGAGCCAAAAATAACAAGGAAGACCAGTACCTATTGGTGAAAGGAAAAATACAACAATAAGTTTTAAGGATTGCATATGATTTTTCCATGATCATCAGTGCACCCAACTTCATGAAGAAAAACCACTCAAAGTAAAGGGATAGATGAGCCCCAGGAATATCAGGGGGGTCACTTCAATATACTACTCTCACCAATAGCTATGCCATTCAGATTACAAACCAAAAGTTACTACACAGATCAAATGTACTTTTGATCAAAAGCACTTTGCAGATATCTATGGAATGTTTCTTCAGACAATAGAATACTCATTCTTCTCATAAAATTTTCTCTAGAGCAGACTCTATATTGGACATCAAAGCAATTCTTACCAAATACACAAAGAAGTCAGAATAATTCCTTGCATATTATCTGACTATAATAAAATAACATTTCAAAACTACACCAACCAAAATGGCAGAATCAGTACAATCAATAAGAAAAAGAACAGTACACTTTTACATAATGAATGGCTCATCAAAGAAATCGGAGGAAGTATTAAAAGTTCCTTACAATCAATTGAAAAGAGAAATACAACCCAGAAACTATGGGGTACAATAAAAGTAGAGATAGGATAGAAATGTGTAAGTGTGACTGCTCTGAAAATCAGAGGGATCTCAACTAAATAAATAAACTACAGATAAACCTTGAAGTCTTATGGAAACGAGAACAATCCAAATCTAAATCCTGTCGAAAGAAGAAATGATGACTATTAGTGCCAAAATTAATGAATTAGAAAATCAATAAACAATAGAAAGGATAAATAAAACAAAGAATTGATTCTTGGAAAAGATAAACAAGTTTGATGAACCCTGAACCAAACTAACCAAAATAAAGAGAAAGAAGATACAAATATATAAATTTACAGACAAAAAAAAGTGCATCTTAAAACAGACCACTTTCTGAAATCCAGAGGCCCATTAAGGACTATTTTGAAAAGTTCAATGCAACAAAAGAGAAATCCAGAAGCCCATTAGGATGATATACCTTATAAAAAATGTAGAAGAAATATAAATTTCAAGACATATATGACCTACAAAAATTGACTCAAATTTAAACAGACCAATAGCATGACATTATATTGAAGCAGTAATGAAAAGTCTTCCAGAAAAAGAAGCTCCAGACAAGACATATTCATGACTAATATCTCCCAGACTATCAATGAACAACTAACACTGATGCTCATCAAAAAATTACATGGGAGAGAAAAGGTAGGAAACTGACCAATATTTTCTGTAAGTCTGATAGCATCCTTATCAGAAAACTGCAGGAGAACATAAGCAGGAAAGAAACTTATTTAATAATAATCTTGAGGAACATATTTGCCAAAAACCCTCAAGAAATTCTTAAAAACAATTTCAACTACACAGCTAATGATCATACGACAGCATAACATTGGTTTAATTCCAAAAATGGAAGGATGGTTCAACACATGCAAAGCAGTAAATTCAGTACACCACAGAGAATCAGGGACAAAAATCTCATAAGCAAATCAATAGACATATAACAGCCTTTGAAAAAATTCAACAGTCCTATATTAGAAAAGACTTAGGAACCTATGAACAACAGGATCTTCCTATAGTATTACACAAGCTGTGTATGCCAAATCAAAAGTCAATGGCAAACTGAGTGGTGAGAAATTGAACTCATTTCCTTTGAAATCAGAAACAAATAAAAGATGTGCATATTCACCACTCCTATACAAAATAGCACCTGAAATTTTAGACAGAGCAATTAGACAAGGGCAGGAAATACAAAGTAAGACATCAAATTATCCCTATTTACTGAATAGCACATCCTTTTTTAGAAGATCCTGAAGGCTCCACCAGAAGATTTAAGGTGGGATAAACAAATATAGTAAAGTAGCTAAAAACAAAATAAACATAAAAATATAAGTAATATATTTATACAATACAAACAAGCCCACTGAGGATGGAATTGGGATAATAACTCCACTCACAACAGAAGAAAATACATAGGAATAAACCAAACCAAGGAGTTGATACAACCATGAAAGAAAAATGACAGAATGATGAAAACAAAATTAAAGAAGACACAGATGATAGGGAGACCTCTATTATTCATGAAAAGGCAGACTTAGTATTGAGAAAATATCCATATATACAAAGTTGTTCACAGATTTTATGCAATCTCTATCAATCCTCCAGTGATATTCTTCATGCAATAGGAATGAATTATCCTGAAATCCATATGAATGAAAAACAGACCAAAAATAGAGGAAACCTGAGACTTAAGAGCAATGCAGAAGGCATCACAATACCCAATTCAAAGCACAACACAGATCAATAATCAGGTAAACAGCATGATGCTGTCATTAAAACAGACACACATACCAGAGTTGATGGAAATACAGAGAAGAACCCACTGGGCTGCAGTCATATGATTCTTAGATACAAATGCCAAAGCTCGTAAGGGAAAAGAGATTTTTTTGTTGTTTTTAAAGGAGCTGGCACCAAGGGAAATGATAAAGAGCATGAAGGGAGAATCTACAGAATAGGAGAAAATTTGAGTCCACTACTTCTCTGAGAGGGCATTAATAATAAGAATAAATGAAGAACTCAAAATGCTTAACATCATGAATACAATAAACCCAGGAAATTATTACTAAACAGACATTTCACAAAAGCAGCAGCACAAATGTTCAAATACATATGGGGAAAAAAAAACCTTCAAAATCTCTAGCAATTATGTTAAATGCCTGTCAAAACTACTCAGAGATCTCCTCTCTCTTCTGTCTGAATGGCAACCATCAAGAATATACATAATAAATATTGGTAAGGATATGGGAAAAATGTACCCTCACACATTGTTGGTGGGACTACAGATTAGTGTAACCCTGTGGTAAGCAATGTGGAGAGTCTTCAAAACACTAGGAAAAAAACCTTCATATGATCCAGCTATTCCACTCCTGGGCATATGTCCAAAAGTTGTAAAGTGAGCAGAAAAATTGTGATACAAGTACAAAAATTTCCATTCCAGCACAACTCACAGTAGCTAAGACATAGTGAGTGGAATATAAAATTCAGTATATATACAAGAAGAAACTTTCCTATGTTTTGAAGATGAAATTATGTCATTTGTCAATAAATGGATGGAACAGGACAATATCATGGTAAATGAAATAAGTCATGTGAGAAAATCAGTGTTGAAATGTTTTCTGTCTTGGGACAAAGCTCATGCAACCTAAAAAGGACAAAGAGGGGATGGATATCATGGTATTAAAGGGAAGATTAATGTAGCAGAAAAAGATTAATGGGGCAGGAATAGGGTTAGGGTAGGGAAGGAATGTAGAATAAATTTGCATGTTTAAATATATCATGGTGAATTACACATTTAGGTATATCTATAAAGTATCAGTTAAAAATTAATAAATAAAGGAGTGCAAGTTAGAGCAGCAGAGAAGAGGAAGGTGAGGTTGGAGGGAAAGGGACGGTGAGAACCAGGGTCTGAAGTCATGTAAATAACATACAGGAATGACAGTATCAATATGAATGAATCCAACTATTATTTATAAATCTAAGGCACTATAAAAGCAAAGCAAATGGCAATGGGTCTACTGAATATCCATATGCAGAAGAATGAAACTACATCTCTATTGCTTACCGTGTACATCACCAAAGGGACAGATATCCTCGTCATAAGGACAGAAACATTACAATACCTTGCAGAAATCGTAGGGGACAAACCTCAATATACAGGCATAGACTGAGACTTGTTGAAGAGGAATATGATAGCTAGGGGAGTAATAGCAAGGTGGAGTGCATGAAAATAAAATCTTCCTAAGAGCTAAGGAAACACTTATGAGAGTGAGGAGAAAGTGCATAGCATGGGAGAGGTTCCTTGCCAGTTTCTCTGTGACAGATGATTAGAATACTAAATGTATAAGCAACAACAACAACAAAAAGCACTGGGAAGACAAACAACCCATTTAAGTAATGGCAAATGAAAAGATAGTTCACAAAGGAAAATGAACATTTGGTCAATTCGTATGAAGTAATAATCACTGTCTTCAGTCGTCAGGGAGATGCAAATCAAAAGTCCTTTGAGAGTTCATTGTTCCCTATTCAGAAAGGCAATATTCAAGATTAAAAATAATAAACACTGATGAGGATGTAGGGAATAGGAATTCTTCAATGATGTTGGGGAGAATGCATACAAATACATCCACTATGGGAACGAGGATGCAGTTTTCTCATAAAAAAATAGAAATAGCATATGGCCCAACTATACACCACTCTCCACTATATATGGAAAAGCTATTGCCAACATACACACAAAAGATTATTTTCAGTGATAGAAATTCTGTCATATGTAAGACAATGGATGTAACTGGACAGCAGTAAGTTACACAAAATAAGGAAGACTCAGAAGGAAACAGGTCATATGGGGAAACATTCATCATGAAAGTTGAAGGGAGACCATTAGTGCAGAAGGGAGGAAGTGGAATGGACAAAAGGAAGAGGAAATGTTAGGGCTATATTTTGGGAGCAACATTCTTCAAAATAAGAAATATGCGTATATAAATATGCCACAGTGAGGCACTCTTCTCTTAGAAAAACTGTGCATTGGTGCAAAATTTTGACCAACTACATTATCTTCAGTCTATAATTCATTAGTGATAATGTAAAACAATTATTCCAATCTTAATAAGAAGCTAGATAACTAAATTTATTTATTAGGTATCTAAAATATGTAGGCATATATTTGCAAATGTTTCTATACTGTATAATTATAAAATGATTGTGGTGTTGTTATCTCACACCCTGTTCCCATTCACTCCAGAAAATCAGGAAAAAATAATCCTAGAAAAATTTTCTCTCTGTCCTGACTGCCCTCCCACTAGAAATTTCTGTGGCTGGATCCTTCACTTCCTTTACTTGACAGCTGAAATGCCACACTTGGAAAGATCTTTACTGATTACAGATTCTATTCACACATATTTCCACATCAGAACTACATAAATACTCCATGATTTTATAAGAAATTATAATTATATTTTTTCATTCTTAATTAAAATGAATTTCAATTGTTTCAGAAGAATCTATTCTACAGTTCCTGCTATCCTTAACTTCACTATTTTCTTGCAATTGTATTACATCTTTGTCTTCACTCTCTTATTCAATCTATTCATTTATTTTGCCCTTTTTTAAAGAATACTTCCCATTTTTCTCCCTTCTCACCTTCAGATTTACCAAGCTATTCATTTGGTGTCTTTCAATTTTGTTCCTTCCCCATAACATACCTGACAACTGTTTACCCCCACCAACTTCTACCCATCTCAATCCCCCACATATGCCTCTCTTGGTGCTATACTTAATTGCTAAAGTGAACTAGTAGGGGTCTTATATTCTTTCCAGGATCACTGTCATCATTATGAGGATATGGAAGATAATATGTTAAAAAGGAAGTGGGAAAAGCATTATAAAGTACATTTTACATTTTTGTCAGGTGAGAGAGGAAGAGTCCCATACAAGCTCTTTACTCAGAACTGTCTTACATGAAGGGCCAAAATCACGTGTTCCATTTTACCCTCAGAATTACTGTTGTCATGCAAAGTTCGATTTTTGTGTTTCTTAGGGTCCTATTTTTCTTTTATGGTAATAAAACACAGTAAAATGTATATGAAACTCTATAATGTCAAGTCAATTAACAGAACAATAATGGGCAGTCTTCAATGAGATTACCCTCATTCCTTGATTGCCACAGTTTCAAAACCTTCTCCTTTTCCTTCACAGACATTCTAGGAAGGAAAAAATACATGGTTAGTGTAATGAGCAAGCATTCAATACACTTTGTACTCAGCAGGGCACAGATCATTTTCTGAAATAAGCCATAACATAGGGCAAAAGCAATGCTTAGTACATACAAAACATCAGAGATAATACTGTGCATTCCATCAGATTATAATGGAATGAAATTAGAAATCAACCATATAATAAAAAATAGAAGCTACATTCACACCCGTAGACTAAATAATACACTACTAAATGACCAATGAATAGCAGAAGAAATCATACATGAAATTTAAAATACTTAAAGGTCAATAAGAATAACAATACAACATATCTATATCCCAGAAATACTCTGAAGGTGTCCCAGAGGAGAGTTCATAGCACTGATCTCATTCATTAAAAGAATAGGAAGTATTCAAATAAATACCCAAGTAGTACACCTTAAAGCTCTGGAAAGGAAGAACAAATAAAAACTAAAAGCAGCAAAAGACCATAAATAATGAAAATCACAACCAAAATTACTGAAATTGAAACAATTTTCAAATACACATGTTGATTCTTTGAAAAAAAACAATAAATTTGATAATCCCTTGACCATGCTAACCAGAGAAAGAAAAAAATCAATTGTCTAAAATATGTGATTTGGAAGGAAATATCCACATGGACAACATTGAAATACAGAGGATATTCAGAGGCTATTTTGAAAACTTAAAATCCAATGAAAGAGAAAATCATGAAAACATTGGCAAATTTCTAGAGAAAGTTTACTTACCCAAATTGAACTTGGAAGACATAGAAAATTTAAACAGATCAATTTCAAACAATGAAATTCAAGTTACTAGCAAAAGTCTATCAAAAAGAAAAGCCCAGGACCCAATGGAATCTCAGCTGAGTTCAACCACACCTTCAACGAAGAAATAATATGAATCCTTTTCAGAATACTCTATGGAAAAGAAAAGGATGGGATCCTGCCAAACTCATTTTATGAAGCTGAGATGACCCTGATTCCAAAATGAGAAGACCCTTCAAAGAAAGAAAACTACAGAACAATAATCCTGATGAAAATAAATGCAAATGTTTGTAATAAAATGCTGTTAAATCACATACAAAAATGCATTAAAGACATAGCACACCATGATCAAGTGTGTTTCATTCCAGAAATGAATGGTTGGTTCAACATATGGAAATGAATACATATGATTCACCACATCAATACAGGTAAAGAGAAGAATCACATGATAATCTCAACTTATGTAGGAAAGGCACTGGACAAAATACAGGTTTAAAACCCAGAAACATGAGAGAGAATAAAAATGTACTTCACCATTGTAAAAGATAAAAACAAGGCCATCACTATTTTAAATGGAGAATAATTGAAAGCATTCATTCTAAAAAGTGGAATAAGACAGAGAAGCCCTCTTTCATCACTTCTTTCAACACAGTCCATGTTACTCTAGTGAGAGCTCTTAGGCAAAGGAGAGAAAGAAAAGAAATACATAGAGGAAAAGAGAGCTAAAACTAGCAATGATTGATGATGACATGATTCTCTATTTAGAAGACCCAAAAAACTACACCAGAAAAATCCTGGATCTCATGAATAAATGCAGTAAAATAGTAGGGTACAAATTAACATCTGTAAATCAACTGCATAAAAATAAACTCAAATAATTTATGGTCACTGAGGCAGCATTGTTGAATGTAGCCAAAACAATCCTACATATAAAAGAGGAAGCTAAAAATCAGACAAAGGGCATGTCAAAGGATAAATCTCACTGGAATAGGCAAGCATGTAAATTATGAAGCAATCCAATTGTAAGAAGGAACAAAATAAAATGAAGAAATACATACCTCTCTATCATTCATATTGAATGTAAATGGGCTTGATTCTTCAAGTAAAAGATATTAAGGGGAACATGAAATAAAATATTCAAGACCCAGCTGTATGTTGAATGCAGGAAACACCATCAGATTCAAAAAGACTCACAGAATGAAAGGATAGGAAATGGTACTTCTATTTCATACAAATGGAAGCCAAATGCAAGCAGCAGTAGCTCTTCTAATATTTTCCCAAATACTTTAAGTCACCAAGAGCCAGAAATGACAAGGAAGATCACGACCTATAAAAGGAATAGTCCAACAAAATGTTTTAATGACTATAAATATTTATGCCCTGAATGTCAGTGCCCCCATCTCATGAAACAAAATGTACTCAAAGTAAAGGGACAGAAGGGCCCCTGTAAAATAATTGTGGGTCAGTTCAATACACCACTCTCACCAATACTGTCATCCAGACAAAATAGCATCAGTTACTACAGAGTTTAACTATACTTTTCATCAAAAGAAATTTACATGTGTCTATGGACTATTTCCACAGACAACAGAATACTCATTATTTTCATTGAATTATCACTGAAACAAACTTTGTATTAGGCCATAAAGCTTATTCTTAGCAAATACACAAAGCAATCAAAATAATTCCTTGCATTTCTCTGATCATATTAAAATAAATATCAAAATTACACCAACTGAAATGACAGAAACAGTACAATCGCTAAGAGAAAGAGCAGTATATTTTGCTTCATGAATGGGTCATCAAATAAATCAGGGGAAGGATTAAAAATCCCTGAGAATAATTTGAAGGGAGAAACAAAATCATTTGAAGGGAGAAACACATCCCATAAAATATGGGATACAATTTAAAGCAGCACTAAAATGGGAATTTATAAATGTGGCCACACACCTAAAAAATTAGAGAAATCTCAACTAAATATACTACACATGAATCTCCAAGTCTTAGGGAAATGAGAGCAATCCAATTCCAAATCCAGTAGAAAGAAACAAATGAAAAGTATTAGTGCCAAGTTTAATGAATTAGAAAATTAATGAACAACAAAAAAGATAAGGGAAACTAAGAGTTGGTTCTTTCAAAAGATAAGATTGATAAAACCTGAACCAAACCAAACAACAAAAAAACCAAAAGTCCAGGACCAGACACATTCATGGCTGAATCTTGCCATATCATCAAAGGAGAATTAACACTGATTCTCCTCAAAAAATTACATGGGAGAGAAAAGGGAAAAAACTAGCAAACACATTGTAAGAGGGCAATATTAACCTTATAGGAAAACTGCATAAGAAAAAACAAAGAAAGAAACTCGTTTAATAAAATTTTTGAGGGACCCAGTTCCAAAAACCTTCAGGAAATGCTTGAAAACAATTTCAACAACACATTTAAATGATCACACAACATCATTAACATAAAATTGTTTAATTCCAAAAATGCAGGGATGGTTCAACAGATGCAAATGCACACAGAGAATCAAGGACAAAAATCTAATGATCATCTCAATAGATGTACAAAAAGCCTTTGGAAAAATTCAACACACCTTCAAGAGAAAAATCTTAAGAAAATAGGGACTGCGGGAACTTGATATAGTATTACAAAGACTGTGTATTCTAAATCCAAAGCCAATGGCATACTGAATGGTGAAAAATCTACAGAATTTCCTCTAAAATAAGAAAAAAGTAAAATATGCACATGTAAATGTGAATTATGAGTGATTCCAATTATAAATATAAAGCAAAATGACAGGAAGAAATGCATAACTGTATACCATTCACATTCAATTTTAACAAGCTTGATTCTTCAATTAAAAGACATTAAGTGGAATACAGAATGAAAAAAATCAAGACCCACTGTATCTTGTCTGCAGAAAACATACAATCCATTGAAAGAGACTCACAGAATAAAAAGATGGAAAATGGTATTTCCATTTCATATAAATGGAAGCCAAATGAAAGCAACAGTAGCTCTTATGATATTTGCTGAAAGACTTCAAACCACCATCATCAGTCCGAAATGACAAGGAAGATCACTACCTAGGAAAGGTAAAAGGAATAATACCACAAAAAATTTTGATGGCTATATTTATGCCCTGAACATCAGTGCCCCCAATTTCATGAAACAAATACTACTCAAAGTAAAGGAAATAATGGGCCCCAGTAAAATCAGAGTGGGTCACTCCAATATACCACTCTCACCAATGCATATTGCACCCAGAAAAAAAGTCAACAGTTCCTATACAGTTCAACTGTAATTTGATCAAAAGAACTTCACAGATATCTCTGCGATAATTCCTCAGATAATAGAATATTCAATCTTTTCATAGAATTTTCTCTAAAACAGACTCTATATTGAGCCATAAAGGCTATCTTTAAAAATCCACAAAGCAATCAAAATAATTCCTTGCATATTATCTGATCAAGATAAAATAACATTTCAAAACCAAATCAAGATAAAAAAACAATAAACATTACACACAATTATAGAATGAGCAATACACTTTCACATGATCAATGGGTCATCAAAGAAATCAGGGAAAGTATTAAATGACCCTTAAAATAAATTGAAAAGAGAAATACATCCCAGAATTTGTGGGATACAATGAAAGGAGCACTAGGAACAAAATTTATAAATATGTCTACAAACCTTGTAAAATCAGGAGGATCTCACCTAAAACAACTATAGATGATTCTGCAGGTCTTAGTAAAACAAGAACAATCCATCTCCAAATCCAGAAGAAAGAAAGAAATGATAAGTATTAGTACAAAATTAATGAAATGGAAAATGATTGAACAATACAAAGGATAAAAGAAACAAAGAGTTGGGTCTTTGAAAAAATAAATGAGAGTGATAAACCCTGAAACAAATTAAGGTCAAGACAGAGAAGATACAAATCAATAAATTTACATAAAAAAAGAAGTGAATCTTATTAACAGACATCTCTCTGAAATACAGAGGACAATTAAGGACTGTTTTGAAATGTGAATTGCAAATAAATGGGAAATCCGGAGGCCCATTAGGATGATTTACAAAATAAAAATTAGAAAATATAGAAGGAATGAATAAATTTCTAGACATAAATGACCTACAAATTGAATCAAGAGGATATAGGAAATCTAAACAGACCAATAGCTTGCCGTTATACTGAAGAACTGATGAAAAGCATTCTAAAAACAATAGCCAAGAACAAGACACATTCATGACTTAATTTTGCCAGATCATCAAAAAAGAACTAACAATAATGCTTCTCACAAAACTACAAGGCATAGAAAAGAGAGGAAACTGCCAAACATATTCTATGATGCCAATATCAACCTTATAGGAAAACTGCATAAGAAAAAAAACTAAGAAATAATCTTATTTAATAATGTTCTTGAGGAAAATATTTGCAAAAACCCTCATGAAATACTTGAAAGTAATTTCAAGCAACACATTTAAAGGATCATACAACATCATAATATTGATTTAATTCAAAAAATGCAAGGATAGTTCAACACATGTAAATCAATAAATGCAGTATGCCACACAGAGAAAGAGGAATGAAAAATCTCATGATCATCTGATAGATGTAGAAAAAGCTACTGACAAAATACAACAGTAAATGAGCAAAGCCTTAAAAAACTAGTGACAGCAGGAACTTGCTATAGTATTACAAAGGCAATGTATGCCAAATCCAAAGCCAATGGCATACTGAATGTTGAAAAATTAAAAGCACTTCCTTTAAAATCAGAAACAAGAAAAAGATGTGCATGCTCACCACTCCTGCCAAAAATAGCATCTGAAGTTCTAGTTAAAGCAATTAGAAAAAGGAAGGGAAAAAAATAAGAAATCAAATTATCATTATTTACAAAATATCTGATCCTCTTTTACAAGATCCTAAAAGCCCCACCAGAAGAATTTAAAATAAGATGAACAAATTCAGTCAAGTAGAAGAAAAGCAACAGAAAATTATAAATAATATATCACATAATAAAAAACTCAAATGATAATGGAATTCAGATAATCCACTAACAATAGAAGAAAAACCAAATACATACAAATAAACCAAATCAAGGAGGTGTTACAACTACTCAAGAAAAACTCCAGAATGATAAAAATGAAATTGAAGAAGACACAAGATGATAGAGAGACCTTTTATATTCATGAAAATAATTAAGGCAACCTTAATATTGGGAAAATATCCACATACAGATTGTGGTTCACAGATTTTATGCAATTCCTTCTAACCTCCAATGATATTCTTCATGCAACAGGAAAGAATTATCCTGAAAGCCATATGGATGAAAAACAGAACAAAAATAGACAAAAAAAACCTGAGACGTAAGAGCAAAGCAGTAGGCAACGCAAAACCCAAATTCAAAGCATAACACAGAGAAATAGTCAGGAAAACAGCATGATGCTGACATTAAAACAGAAACAAGGACCAGAAGTGGAACAATGACACAGAGACAAACCTACATGGTTGCAGTCATCTGATTCTTGGTCAATTGCCAAAAACATACATGCAGGAAAATACAGGGTATTTTGGCTTGTTTTTAATGGAGCTGGTAGCAAGGGAAATGATAAAGAGTGTGAAGAGAGAATCTACAGAATAGGAGAAAATCTTGGTCCACTACTTCTCTGAGAGGGCATTAATAACAAGAAAATATAAAGAACTCAAATATTTAGCATCATAAATACAATTGACCCAATTAATATCATAATACAATTAACATTTAATTAGAAATAAACAGACATTTCAAAAAAATAAACACAAATGGTCAAATACCTATGAAAAAATTAAAAAAATGTTCAAAATATCAAGCAATCACAGTACTTGCAAGTCAAAACTACTCAGAAATTTCCCCTCTCTTCAGTTAGAATGGCAACCATCAAGAATATACATAATAAGGTGAGGTTGTGGAGGAAAAGGTACACTCAAACATTGTCAGGTGGGAACACAGAATAGTGCAACAATTCTGGAAGCAGAACGGAGATTCCTTGAAAAACTATAATGCAATCACCATATGATCCAGCTATTCTACTCCTTGGTATATGTCCAAAAGTTATATAATCAGCAGGCCAATATGGATGCAAGTACATCAATGTCTACACCTGCACAATTCACAGTAGCCACATGATGAGCGGATTATAAAATGTGGTATCTATACATGACAATTTTACTATGTCTTAATGAATGAAATTATGTCATTTGCCAATAAATGGATGGAACAGGACAATATCATTCTAAATAAATAAGTCATATGAGGAAATTGTTCAAAAGTTGTCTCTAATAGGCAGAAGCTAAAGTAACCTAAAAGGGACAAAGTGGGGGAGATGGATATCATGGAGTTAAAGGGAAGATTAGTGGAGTAGAAAGGACTGATGGGGAGGGAGGAGGGTTAGGGAAAGGGAGGGAATGTGGAATGAATTTGACAAAATTACTACTTGAATGTATAAATATATCATGGTGAATTCCATATTTAGGCATATCTACAAAGAACCAATTAAATATAAATAAATGAAGAAGTGGAAGGTAGATCAGTAGAGAGAAGAAGGTGAGGGAGAAGGGAAAGGAAAGGTGGGAACTGGAGTCTGAATGGCTGAATAACATACATGAATCACAGTATCAATATAAATCCAAGTATTATGCAATATGCCCACTGGATAACCATATGTAGAATAATGGAACTACATCTCTATTGCTCCCCAAGTATAAGACATCAGCAAAGGGATGGAAAACCTGAATATAAGAATAGAAATGTTACAACACCTTTCAGAAAATGTAGGGGAAAAACCTCAAAATACAGGCATAGACTGAGACTTTATGAAGACGAACATGATAGCTGAGGAAATAACAGCAAATTGTAGTACATTAAAATAAAACTTCTGAAGAGCAAAGGAAACAACAAAGTGAACAGAAAGAGTATAGTACAGGGGGACATAACTTGCCATTTACTCTGTGACAGATGATTAGAATACTAAATGTGTAAACAATTAAAGAAATTCAGCACTGTAAAGAGACAGCCCATTTATGCAATGGCAAATGAACAGATAGTTTACAAAGGAAAATGTATATTCAGTCAACTCTCATATGAAGTAATATGCACTGTCTTTAGCCCTCAGGGACATGCAAATTATAGTCAATTGAGATTCCTCTTACCCTATTCAGAAAGGCAATATTCAAGAATACAAAAAATAAATGCTGATGAGGATGTGAGGAACAGGAATTCTTCAACATTGTTGGTGGGGATCCATATTACTACATCCACTATGGGAATCAGGATGGCAGTTACTCTTAGAACTATAAATAGAAAATCATATGGCACAGCTATATCACTCCAATCTATTTACTGAACAATTATAGTGAGCATGGACACAATGGATTATTATTCAGCCATAAAAATTATGTCATGTGCAGAAAAATGCATGGACATGGACAGCATCATGTTAGACAAAATAAGGAAAACTCAGAAGGAAATATGTCATATGGGGAAATGTTCATCATGAAAGTTCAAAGAAGACCAGTAGTGGGGATGTAGAGGAATAGACAGAAAGAGGAGGGAAATATAGGGCTACACTTCTGGAGTGACATTCTTCAAACTAAGTCATACAGGTATACATTATGCTACAGTGAAACCCTGTATTCCTATAAAAAAAAATGTGCACTGGTACAAAACTTTGACCTTCTTCATCTTTTTCAGTCTATAATTCATTAGTGCTAAGATTATATAATTATTCCAACTCTAAATATAAAGGTAAGAAAATAAATTGATTTATTAAGTATCTAAAATGTGAGCATATATTTGCATTATGTTTCTATGCTTTATAATCATAAAATGATTGTGATGTTATCTCACACCCTGTTCCCAGTCACTCCAGAATGTGAGGAGAAGAATGGAAGACAAATGGTCTCTCTGCCCAGAATGTCCTCCTCCTAGACATTTATGTGGTTGGCTCCTTCCCTTCCTTTACTTAACAGCTTAAAAATCACACTGGGAAGATTCACTGATTACAGAGTCCAATCACACACCTATCCACATCAGAATTATATAAATACTCCATAGATTATAAAGAAGTGAGAATTATATTTCCTTTCACTTCTTAAATAAAATGAATCTCAAGTATTTCAGAAGAATGAAGTGTACAGTTCCTGCTATCCTTAAACTCACTATTTTTGTTGTGTGTGCATTACATCCTTTGTCTTCACTCTCTTATTCAATCTAGATATTTATATTGACTCTTCTTTAAAGAACACTTCCCATTTTTTCCCTTTTCACCTTCAGATTCACCAAGCTTTTCATTTGCTTTTCTATTTCTTTCCTTCCCCAATAGCTTATCTGACAATTGTTTTCTCTTGCCAACTTCTACAAAACTCAATCCTACACACACATGGCTCTCTTGGTGCTATAAATAATTATTGCTATTGTGTACTAGTAGGAGCCTTACAATTCTTTCTAGAATCACTGTCATCATTATGAGGATATGGGAGACTATATGTTAAAAAAGGGGGTGGGAGGGCTGCAGTTGCTACTCAATAGTAGAGTGCTTGCCTAGCATGTGTGAGGCTCTGGAAGTAAATAAAGGTATTGTTTCCATCTACAGCTATTGATTTTTTTATTGGGTGGAAAAAGTAATACAAGGCACCTTACCTTTGAGTCAGGTTAGGAAGGAGGAGTACCATGCAAACTCTTTACTTTGATATGTCTTACATGAAGGGTAGAAACCACATATTCCATTTCACTCTTAGAAATGTTGTTGTTAATCCAAACTTTATTTTCTCACTTCTCAGGGTCATATTTTGCTTTTATGGTTAAAAAAAGTAAAATATAAATGAAACTGTAATTTCAAGTCAATAAGCAGCACAAGAATGGGCAGTCTTCAAAGAGATTGCCATCATTCCTGGATTGCTAGGAAATTTTCACATACTCTACCTCTTACTTCAAGGACCATTCTAGGAAGGAAAAAACATGATATGTGTAATGTGCAATAAATTTCATAGAAATCATCATAGTATTCAGCATTAGTATAGGACACAATGGGTTCTGAATTATTCAGACATACATTCAAACCCCTCAGCCATTAATGACCTGCATCTTCTCATGGGTTAAGGATTAGGGGAGATAATTAAGACATCACAAAATGTTACTCCCTTAACTTGAATTGATCATTACACAATTGATACTATACCCAATACACTGATTTCTTAATGAAAATAATCTTGGATAAATATTTTAGCCCTCAGGAATTTGGAGTACTTGTAAAAATCTTGAATTTTAAGAAATTCAGTTTAACTACTTATGTTTTCAATGTGTTCTCATGATTTCCTAATTTGCAAGAAATACCTCTTGAGGAGAAACACGTATGTTTTGGTTTTTAGGACTACTTTGTAACTAAGGTGTTTTAGAGAGAGGTAGGACCTACCAACTAAATAAGGGTTTAAGGTAAGAAAGTAAAGAAAGGAATTAAGAAGAAGAATTGAAGGGAACACGACTCAGTATTTTTTCAAATTAATAATACTGATAACACTGATATGTATTATATTACTATTGCTTTCTTGGTTGGTATATCTATAACAAAGTGTTCAGTTGTATTACTATAAAATTAGTAATTCAATGGTTAAATATTGTTACCAACCTCTACTTGAAATCTGTAACATTATCAGAAAAGATAAAGAGAAATAGAAAAAAGAAATATTTCATAAATTTTACTCTGAAAGTAAGAACTGGCCATGAGAATTCTAAAATGTATGTTCAGTGGTAAAAGACATATCTAATAGCACATGGGTGGGATGTCAAAATAAATTTAAGACATTATAATCTAAAAACCCGACCAAAACTCAGGGCTGGAAAAATCTATTGACATTCTAGAATCTAGTTAAATATTTATGACATTTCTCTAATTTGTTTGCTTCAAATTTGTAACATTATTTCAATATAAGTCATCTGAAATTATACCTCCCATAAGAGAATATAAATTTAAGCCACATTTTTAGAAATTCAATAATCCTAATTATTAGCTACTTCATGGTTATCATATTATGTAGAAAACTTCCGTAAAAGTCTTATTTTCTGCCCATTTATTTATGTCAAATGTATCAATAACTTTCTTACATTCAAATCTGTATTCTAGATACTCCAAGATACACAAAACTATGTTTCCTAACCTTTCGGTAACTCTGAGTGAGAAGAGCTTTAAAATGAACATCTAAATAAATAAGTATAGAATCTTCTAAAATTTGAATCTTAGAATGTGACATGAGGTCTTCGAGTGGATATTTTAAAACAACAATGCAAAAGCAGTCTGAAATTAATGTTATACAATATGATCAGTGAGAGTCTTTATTCTAGAACAGGTTATTATTTTGTAGAATAAATCCTTCAGATTGATGAAGAGATTTAAATACTCTCTTAATGGAAGTACTCAGATCAATACCTTTGCAATACAAATTTTGAAAAATAGACTTAAAATTTCTAATTTTCTCAGTTCTTAACATTATTTCAGAGTCCATATAGAATAAAGGATTGAAATAGAGAAAAAGCTCTTCCCAAAATAAGATGATACTAAAATATAAAGTGTAACAGAGAGAGAAAAAACAAAACTACAGGCAATAAGCTGTACAGCTTTCAAACAAAAGTCAACATGATAATTACTGAAAAAATTAGTTAAAAATAAATTTAGATCTAAATATTATGTAAGTCTTGTCAGTAGGACTTAGGTAACAGTAAACTAAATGTAACAAAAGAATCCTGACCAAATTTCATTATTCCTCTCTAGTTGGAAGGTTCTATCTAATGCAATTCTCATACTACATATTTTCCACATAATTTTTAATTTACCCTCATGTGTTTGCAGACTACCACTATTTACAATAAAAAAAGAAAACTTTAAAGTCCACATAATATTGCTTCTTTTGCAAAATTCCAACAGAAAATAACAGGAAGATCACTGCTAATTCTAATAGTATACACTACATAAAACAAAATTCATGCCAAGAACATTAATCTCACAAATGCGCACTTTAACTTGGTATCAGATTTATTGTTGCCCCCATTGGATGTAGGCCCAGATTCAACAGGACCGGATTTGCTGGATGATCATTAGAGCAAAAATGAATAACAAAAATGAGGGAGCCAGGCTTCCAAAGAAAAAGAAGCTGGTGAATGTCTGGATATCACTATAATAAAGAGGTTTCTAGACTGATACAATTAACATATGGCCTCTGTTTTTACAAGCAGTTTTTTCATTATCTCTTTCTGCCTCCACTCCCAATTTATAGAATATGAAATGAAGGCATTCTTACTTCCATTTCAAAGGTGATGGCCAATATGTTGATAGAACCTGAGAATAAACCTTTGTTAAAAAAAAAAAAAAATTGTCCTGAAGGCTGAACTGAAAATCCAACTGATGATAGAAATCATTTTATTACCTGAACTGAAACAAAAACTAATAACCCAGATTAGGTAGGAGATACACTATCCCTTCATCCTTCTCTCTCCCAGGGATCAAAGACTAAGTCAGATTAATTTCAAAATGGCAAGTTCAGTTCTTCCGCATGGAAACCACCTACTGAAAAGAAATTTTTGCTTCCCTTTACCTAGAAATATCATAGGGAGTTACCTAATTCATTTTAATTGTTTAAGATTAAACAATTAATTTTTAAATTATTAAATAATTTTAATTTTTAGATAATTTAATTTTTAAATTATTAAACAATTAATTTTTATTATATATTCAATGTATAATAGTGAAAAACAAGTGTGTATATTGTTATTGAAAATACTTTTCTCTGAGAGATGGAGGCACTATACATTATAAAATCCAACTCATGTTCTTATGTAGGTCCTACCTTATTCAGCACCACATTAAATAGCAAGTAACTCGAAATTCTTTAGGCATACAGACACTCAATGGCAAAGACTGTTAGTCAAATAGAGTACTGGAAGCTGTACCTCTGTTTCCTTAAGTACAATCTAAATAACTTCCTTCCTGTGGGCTTCCACTCCAAAGACCTTCTCCTGCAGGACTCAAAGGCAATCCACTAATTTTAAATCTTCCTCCTATGAAGAAGAAGATTGCTGAATCCAGACTGGGCTTGAAAGATCAAGAGTGGGATATCTTTCTCCCTTTTCCTGGAAAATGAGTTCAGTGGAGTCTCAGTCACTGACCTAAGCATGAACATGCTACCCAACTACCCAACTGAAGCTTCACGATGGGTCTGCCAATCAATCGTACCCCTACCCTAACCTAAGTACGAATGGTATTAATGAGTTGGATGAAGGTGAGCAGATACCTTTTAGGGGCAATAGATCCATGGAGTTCAGGAACTTCAAGTTCCATGGTGCTTGAGGGACTCTAAGCCATCCTCACATTCCTCTACTCTGGGGACTCTTCCCAGTGACTCAAATTATTTTAACTTCTCTCCAAAGAAACTTATATTTTGCCCATTCCTCCAATAAAGCAAAAAAGAATGTAACAACATGTTCAGCACTCCCTGGGGCACCAATTTTTAAATGTCTTTCTAGATAGCTCCCAATGGCCTCTGTCATTAATGTTTGTTTGGTCTTGATCAAATTGGCCACAAAGCCTAATATTCTGATCTCTTTTCTGAAAACCTGTGCCTCCAAAACTCAGCATTGTTCCTCTTCAAACTTGCCCTTCCTCTATTACTTACATTCTGATCCACTAGAAGGGGATCATGCATAACTTCACTCATCATCTTCTTTTGTGTTCACTTGACACGCTCTCCTATTCTGTTGTTAAACACTCAGCTATGTGAAAATTAAAACTACACTAAATTAAATCTCACTCCAACCATAGTGGCAATCATCGAGAATACAAGTAACAAAAAATGGTGAGGATGGGGGAAAAAAGTATACTGGCATATTGTTGGTAGGACTGCAAATTGGTATAACCCCTCTGGAAAGCAGTATGGAGATTCCTCTAAAAACTAAGAATGGAACCCCCATCTGACCCAGTTAAACCACTGTGTGTTATATATCCAAAGGAACTAAAGTCAGTATACTACAGTGAGGCAGCCACATCAATGATTATAGCAGAACAATTTACAATATCTAAACTATGGGGACATCCTAGGTGCCCTTCAGCAGATAAATGGATAAAGAAAATGAGGACTATATACACAATGGATAATTACTCAGCCATAACAAATGATTTGATGACATTTTCCAGTAAATAGATGGATCTGAAAAATATCATTCTAAGTGAAATAAGCCATTCCTATAAAACCAGAAGTCCAGTGTTTTCCGTATGTGCAGTTAATCCAAAATAAAGGAGGGAAGCATAAAAAATGGATAGAATTTCAGTGGAATAGACAAATGGGTGTGAAGGGAAGGGAGGGGGGATGTACACAGGGGGACACTGGAATGAATTTGACTTAATTTTCCTATGTACATATATAAATATACCATAATGAAGCCACTGTGTACATCTATAAGACATTATTTTAAAAAACATCAATTGGCAAATGGCAGAAAGATCAGTGGAGTAGAGCAAGGGGAGTTGGGTTTGTGGGTTGGTACTGGGAACTGAATTAGAACAAGATATAGTCCATGTTCTTATAATCATTTCAAATGACTTCTGTTGACATGTATAACTAAAAAGAACCAATGAAAATTAAATAAACAAAAAAGTACATGCAGAATAAAGTAAGATTGTAGAATATTGGGCTAGTAATTAAGAACATGAGTTCAAATCTTACTATGACCATTAACTATATACAGAAAATCAACTTCAATATCTTTAAGTTGTAGGTTTTTGATCATAGCTACCATTTGGTCAGGATGGTAAGCCCATTCTGAAGTACTACAGGGGACTTTGATTCATTGCTAAGATTCCTTGAAATCCTGAAATTTTCTGGGTGCTTGATTCGGTACGTAAAAAAAAGGAATATTTAGCTTACTGAATTTTCTTAATTTACCAACAGAAACACAAAGAAAAGTACAAGAGGAAAGTAAAAAATGACAACATTGAAAAGCAAGATAATATAATAGTCATATAAAAGTAAAAAGACTGAAAAGAAAGAAGTGTCTAGATAGAACTAGACAAGGGTTTTGCCCTGCAGGGAAATTCAAATTGAGTAATCAGAAAATAGAGAAATTAATTAAAATATGTTCTAAAAATATTCCAAAAATTATTAATGTAATGTGATATAACATGACCTACACATGAGTAATCCACACTTCCAATGAAATAATTATTCTTCAAGACTTGCTTGATTTTGTTCATGGAAAACCCATGGTCCTAAAACCATAGCTATGTGAAATTTTTCCCAAAATATTTGATGTTAAAAATGTACTGGTTACCCATGCAACTATATAAAACATTAAGACATACTCTTGCACTGTAACCAGGCTTCCCAGGTAAAGTCTGAATCAAAATGAACAAAAAAACAGTTTGAACTTTTGAATTCATCTGGTATGGATCTACATCTTGATCTTAATGCCATAGGAGTCTCTCAAAATCTATGCAGAGGGACGAGGAATGGATTTGTCAGTCAACCTTGGCAGAAGGTCAAATCACAGGCCAGCTACTTGTTACTTAGGAAATCATGAGACAATCAGTCAAAATCTCTGAATGACAGTGGTTTCATTAGTAAAGAACAGATTATAATAATGCAGATAGTTTCAAGCTGCTGTGATTACTATAAGAAGAAACAAGTGACTGGGTGTGGTGGAGCATGCCTGTAATCCCAGTGACTCAGGAGGCTGAGGAAGGATTCCAAGTACGAGACAAGTCTCTGCATTTAGCAGAGATCCTGACCAACTTAGCAAGAATCTGCTTTAAAAGAAAAAAATAAGAAAGAACTGAAGATATAGCTCACTGGCTAAGTGTCCCTAGGTTCAAACCCTGGTACCAAAAACAAAACAAAATGAAATAAAATAGAAACAACAAACAAACAACAACAACAACAAAAAGTGCCAGACACACATGATAGGATCTCTAGCTCAGAACACTCAAAATATCTCCTTTTCTCTGTATGCTATAAGTACCTAACAAATACAATTTTTAATCCTCTAAAATCCTATCTGGTTGAAGTTTCAGTTTTAGATTTCTCATCTGCTATTAAAGAAAACAGTAAATTTAAATAAATAGTATAAGAATATGAAATAGTAAAAGTATATAACACATATTTTGTTACAAAATAATTCTTTGGAACCATTTCTGGATATTCTTCTTGTATGAATACTATTTATTTTAGTGGCAGGCAATTAAGGCATAAAAATCTCTTATGTACCCTTGTTTTGGATTTAGCAAGTGAAAGGAGAAAGAAAATTTCTGGTTGTTTGATTTATAAACTGATGTGTTCATGCCCATAATCCTAAGTGAATGCTGAAAGACTGACAAGAAAAATTATTAGTATATAAGTGACAGTGCCAGACAAATAGCAGGAGTTTTCTGGAATAATGTCAGTAGAACTATAAGGAGTATACTTACTGGGCCATGGTACAAACAGTGTCTCCAGGTTTTCAATCGAAACTAGTTAGGATGAAACACCTCACCACAAGGAAGCTAGTTCTGTGAGCAGTATATTAGAAACATGGCAAAATGCAGAAAGCAGACCAGGGACACTTACTTACAGAGAAAATCCAGTTTCCCATTGAGAAGTGTTTGATAGAAATTGACTAGGTTATTCTCACTAATCCTCTTTTGCTAATCTCTTAGTGCCAGCTATTCTCTCTCTCTCTCTCTCTCTCTCTCTCTCTCTCTCTCTCTCTCTCTCTCTCTCTCTCTGTGTGTGTGTGTGTGTGTGATGCAAACAAGGCTTTTTCTCCCACAGAAAGACCCACTGGAAAGATGACTCTTATAAGTTTAATTACTCTGATCCATAGGTAATTGTCTTACAGAAGCTTACAAGGAATCTCTGAGAAGGCAGTAGCAAGTTGTCAAGGAGGAATAGTTGATATGCTAATAATACTTAACTAGAACTATTAATGACTTCAAGGATATGAAGAAAAGGAGAAGGGAGGAAAGAACAAGGAATAGGAGAGACTTTTCTTGTGCTTTGAAGGGTAGTTTTAATATTGTCAAAATGGCCATATTATAAAAACTGTTACACAGATTCAACTCAATCTAATGGAAAAACCAAACACATTCTACACAAAACTGGAAAATAACAGTTCTAAAATTCATTTTAAAGAACAAAAGTCTCAGAATAGTCAAATCAATACTAAGCAAGAAGGGAAATGCTAAAGGCATTACAATATCTGGTATCAAATTAGATAGAGAGCTAAGGTAACAAAAACATCAAAACATGCATGAGACCAATGCAATAGTATAGGACACACAGAGACAAATCCACATAGTCACCTGATACTTGACAAAGGTGAAAAAAATATACATTGGAGAAGAGATAACCTAAAAACCAATGGTGCTGAGAAAACTCTATGTCCATATCCAGAAGAAATATCTTTTGACCTGGACAGAATTAAATCAAAGTGGATCAATGACATAGGAATTAGACCAGAAACTTAGCAACTGCTGAAAGAAAAGACAGGATCAATACTAAAAGTTATTTACTCAGTTGCCAAATGACTTAAGAAAACCTTAAACTCATGAAAGAAAATCAAGAATCAACAAGTGGGATGACATCAAAGTTTAGCATGCAAAGCAAACAATTAGAGCATGAAGACTGAGCATACAGAATAGGAGAAAACCTTTTCTAGCTGCTCCTCCAACAGGGGAATAATATCCAGAATATTTAAAGAACCCCAAAAGCCTAACACTGAAAAATAAACAAATAAACCAATGAATAAATGGACCAAAGAACTAAACAGGCACTTCTCAAAAGAAAAAAACACAAATGGCCAAGAAACACATCAAAGAAGTTCAACATCTCTAGTAATCAGGGAAATCCAAGTGAAAACCACATTGAGATTTCATCTCACTTCTATTAGATCAGCAATTTTCAGGATTACAAACAATAATAAATGCTGGAGAGGACAAGGGGAAGAAGGTACACTCACACATTGTTGATGGGGACTTCAAATTAATAAAATCATTCTGGAAAACAGTATGGAGACTTCTCAAAAGCCAGGAATGGAAACACCCAGCTATCCCACTCCTCATCCTTTATTCAAAAGAACTAAATCAGCATACTACAAAGATACAGTCTCATCAATTTTTGTAACACTGCAGTTCACAAGACCAAGATATGGAATAGGCCTAAGTGCACATCAGTAGATGAATAGATGAAGAAAAGGTGGTATATAGACGATAGATTTTTTCTCAGCCATATGAATCAATTATGGCATTGCTTGAAATGGATGGATCTGGAGAAGATCATGTTAAGTGAAATAAGCCGGACTCAGAAAGTCAAGGGCAGAATGTTTTTCTCTCATATGCAGAAGCTAGAGCAAAATGAAGAAAATGGGGAGAAGCCTATGAAAATGGAAGGGATATCAGTGGAATAGAAGAAGGGGATATATGGGGAGAGAAGAGGCACAGGAAAAGGAGCAACTATGTAAGAAGTTGATCAAATGATGCTAGGCACCCATATAAATATAACACAAAAGACATTCACCTCTTTATCTATGAGAAAACACAAACTTTAAAGACTGTAAATTAAATTCACTCTATTTAGAATTCTACTTAATAACTTTCACATGTTATACATATAAAACTGAAAATGTGGGCTGGGGAGATAGCTCAGTCGGTAGAGTGCATGCCTTGCATGCACAAGGCCCTGGGTTCGATCCCCAGCACCACAAAAAAACAAAAACAACACAAAACTGAAAATGTAAAGTAATATATTCTAATTACCATGTTAGAAATTAGTGACCCAATGTTGTAAAATTTAAGTAAATTTAAGTTACTAAACTTACTACTTTAAAAATGGTAACATTTAAAGGAAAACCTAGATTTGCCAGATCCCAAAGCCCATATACTTAAGTACTATGCAATATCAGTAATCATGTTTGGTAGGAAGGAATATTCAAGAACTCTAAACTTTGTTAGATTTTATGAGGATAGAGTTAAGGGAAAAGAAGATGAATTTTAAGTGTTTTGAGTTAATGCATCAGTGAAGGTATTCAATAGTGCAGGAGTACAAACAGCACACTGTAATTGTGATTAATAAACTAGACGGGCATTATGTTTACAGAAGCAATCACATTAAGACAAATAATTTGAAAGTTATATTAGGAAATTCCAGGTTCACCTCCAGGATAAAAAATATTTATGTAATTCCATTATATTACCAAGAATAAATACAGAATGGTAATCAACAACTACTATTAAGTTATCCAGTTAATCTATGAAATATATAAGTTTTAAAATTAATGTTTATTGAATCTGGAATCAGAAAGAAAATAAAAATAAAATTTATGTTAATCAAATGGGCAGTTTTCATACAAAACTAAGAATGTTTGGTTCAAGAAGGTTCGGCTCACCCAAGAGAGAATTCAACTTAAATCAGTGAATTGAAGAAATTGCTGAATATTCTCAGAAATATTTCCTTCAGGTAGCAGTGTGATAACTAAATGTAAGTAATGTCTCCTTTTTCTCTCAGATGCTATCTTGCTGAATTTTTTTTTCATCTTCTTGAGTTGCTTCTGCAAGCATAGCAGATTTTTTTCATTGCAGACTTGTTTAACAAACATCCATAAAACCCAATGCATCTTCTCATGGTTGTTTCTAATAAATTTTGCAGTCTGACAGGAAATATACATATGACTAAAATAAAAACTGGTTTAGTGTACTTTGATCATCAGGAATGATATCAAATACAAAAGAACACTTAAGAGGAAACACTTAAGAGGAAACACTTAATAGACCTCAGATGGAAACAAAAAGAGAAAACATGCACTTTACTTATATAAAATTGCATATCTCAGAACAATGTTAACATACAGAAACCTGATGCTTCCATGGAAAATTATTAAAAAATGGAGCATAGAAGAAGAAAGTTAGATATTTGGTCTTTCTCTTTGTGCTTTGCAATGTATCTGTCAATGTTGATTTGTCCTCAGTCAGTACTAGAAGTTACACCTCTGGATCCTGTAGCATCTTTGTATTAACTGCCTTCTCAATGTGTTGCTGCCCTATCAAGGAGTTTACTGGAGTTCAAATTCATCAGATTCATCAGCCGATGAACTCAAAGTATGTTCATATTCATTGGTCATATTGATAAATAATGAATAATCAGCTCAGTAATAAATACAAAAGGAATTAGAAAATGAGTTGCAATGATGTATTGAACTTTGAGCCAGTAAGAATCACATGTCAATAAAAAACTGACACAGAAACTGATAAAAAAAAAATGGATTCAGGGCTTCGGTCGTAGCTTAGTGGTAGAGCACTTGCCTAGCACATATGAGGCACTGGGTTCAATCCTAAGTACCACATAAAAAAATAAATAAAATAAAGGTATTGTATCCATCTAGAACTAATTTTTTTAATGAGGATTCAAAAATCATATGTGAAATTCAAAAAGGTATCATTTTTTAGAGATCATTAAATAATCACTCTCAGGAAAAGAAAACCTGATATCACTATGAATGATATAGATATCAAATTAATAAGGGAACTTGAGGAATATAGAGACAAAGCAGTCACAAAATTTAAACAATGTTGATTCATTCCTTTTAAATCAAAATCTGCCAGTAGTGACACATAAGATAGAATCTTCCAAATTCTAAAGTACTGGCAAATGTCATTAGAGCCGTTCACACAGAACAAGGGAGAGTTCCAGGAAGAATAAACAAGCAAAAAGCTCAGGTCAGGTAACTATATTGGTGAATTCTTCCACAACTTTAACAATAATCATTTTTACACAAATCATTCTAGATGGTTGATAAAGGAAAAATGTCTCACCTGTTTCATAAAGTCTAATATAATCATTTACTTGGCAAAGATCTTCTAGAAAGAAAACTACCAGTTAATCTCATTCAGAAATTGAATGCAAAGTTGTGTTAAAAAGCAACTAATAAGAACAAAATAAAAAAACAAATAAAAGTATTTCAAAATAATAAAATATTTGGAAAAAAAACAAAAACAAGCAAAACAAATTCAAAAGTCAATCACAAGGAAATTTCAGCCCAACTGTGTTGTCACTCTGGAAATGAAAATGTGCTTTCTCATTAACGTTTCAGTGAATGCACCCGATTTAAAAAAACAAATGAAGTCATATGATCAGTTGAATAAATCTAGAATACAATTTGATAAAATTCAACACAAACATCTTGATAAATTGTAGAAATAAGTAACTTTTTTCTTTCTTCTAATTAAAAATATTTTCAGGGAGAAATACTGGTATAAACATAATGAAGAAAATATGAAGCTGCTCCTCTGTATTGAAGGGAAATGTTCTGTTATTAATTTTTATTCATAATCAAACCAGAATTCTATCTAAGACCAAGAATGAAAAAAATGTATTAATAAGAAATTCTACCAACATTTACAGGCAGAGTGAATGATATATGTGATTAATTATCCATAGAAAACACATAGTAATTGTCTAAAATTAGTAAATTTGCTATCACCAACTTAAATAGGTGGTTTCCAATTATATTTTATGTCCCATCCACAGAAAATTAAATATTTAAATATGGCTCTTTGTATTCCTATCAGGAAAGGATATCAGTATTTCAAAGAGACATCTGCACTCCCACATTCATTGCAGCCCTATTCATTGTAGGCAAGATATGAATATAACTAAAGTGCCCATCAACAAAAGAATTGATAGAGACAATGTGGCATGCACACAATGGAACACTAGTTAATGCTCCAAAAGGAGGAAACCCTCTCCTTTGCAACAACATGGATGAATGTGTAGGGCATTATGCTAAGGAAAATAAGCCACACCTAATAATCTCACTTGTATGTGGAATCTAATAAAGTCAAACTCATGTAAGGAGAAAACAATGAGGGTGTGGGAGTAGAAGAGTGGTGATGGTTAGTTGATTCAAAGGTACCATATTTTGGAGAAACGAGTACTACATCTTGAAATCTATTGTCTACAGACAATAATAATTTCTAGTATATTTGCAAAGACTTAGAGAATAATTTAAAGTCTTTCACCAAAAAAGGATGAGGAAATAACATGATAAAAATGATAATTACTTCCTTTAATTAAGCCTCATCATATAAATATATCAAAATTTCATGTTATACTCCAGAAGTGTATGAAATTTGGATTTGCCACTCAAAAGAATATAGTAATAAAATTTTATTAGTATTTATTAATTTATTAAAACTTTTATTTAAAAATAACATTTAAAAAACATAAAAATAATGTTACACAATACAGATAAATCCACACATTTACAGTCATCTGATCCTTGAGAAAGATGGCAAAAAGTGGACATTGGAGAAAAGACAGTCTTTTAAACAAACGGTGTGTGGAAAACTCATTATCCCTATGTAGAAGAATGGAAACAGAACCTTATCTCTCACCCTGCATATAAAACATCTCAAAATGGATCAAAGACCTAGAAATTAGACAAGAACACACAAAGTCCTAGAAGAAAATGTAGGGTCAAAACTCCAACACATAGGCTCAGGCAATGACTTTCTCAACAGAGCCCCTAAAGCTCAGGAAATAATAACCACAGTTAATAAATAGATGGCAACAAATTAAAAAGCTTCTGCACAGCAAAGGAAAACAATTAAGAATGTGAAAAAAGAACCTATGGCATGGGAGAAAATCTTTGCTGGCTATTCTTCTGAACAGAAGATTAATATCTGGAATACAGAAAGAACTCAGAAAACTTCACATCAAAACACCAAATAAAACTATTCACAAAAGGACAAATCAATTAAACAGATGCTTCTCAAAAGTAGAAATACAAATGGCCATCATATATGAAAAATTGTTCACCATAATTAGCAGTTAAGGAAATGCCAATCAAAATTACACTGAAATTCATTTCACAACAGTCAGAATGGAAGTCATCAAGAATATAAATAACAAGGGTAAAGAGAATGTGTTTAACAGGAAAACATTTATGCAGTTGGAGGGATTGTAAATTAGTACAACCATTATGAAAATCCGTATGGAGGTTCCTCAAAAGACTAGACATGGAACCACCATATGACCCAGCTACACTACTCATCGGTATTTATCCTAAAGAATTAAAGTCATTACACTATAGGGATACATGCATGCCAATGTTTACAGCAGCATGATTCGCAAGACGCAAACTATGGAACCAGCCCTAGGTGTCCATAAACAGATGAAAGGTTAAAGAAAATATGGCATATGTGTGTGTGTGTGTGTGTGTGTTTGTGTGTTTGTATATATGTATATACAAACACACAAACACACACACAGGAGTTATATTCAGCCATAAATAAAAATGAAATTATGTCCTTTGCAGGAAAATGGATAAAAATTGAGACCATTATGCTAAGTGAAATAAGCTAAACTCAGAAGGTCAAGGATTGTATTTTTTTGTGTCAAATATGGAAGCTAGAGAGGAAAAGGAAAAGAAAGTCATGAGGGGACATTCAGGGATCTAGTGAAAAATCAAAGACAGATGGGTAGAGGAAAGGAAAAAGATAGTGGCAGGTGGAAAGGATGGGGAAGTTGTTAAAAGAGTGATATTGCTTCAATTATATAGTTATATGATGTGCATGTATGAATATGTACCAACAAACCCCATCGTTATGTACAACTATAGTGCACCAACAACAAATGTGGAAAAAATAAAATCGAATATATAGAAAAACAATGGAAACAAATATCAAAGATGCATTTGAAGACCAAGGTGAGAGTTAATGTAGTCAATCTGTCAAAGACCACAGTCTATTATAAAGCAACCAAAATAAGACAGCAAGGTATTAAATAGCCACAGATAGAATCATGACCTGGAACCCAAAAGTCTAGAATCACACTGCAATATGTCATGGCATTTCAGTGGATTTTATAGCAGGCTAAGAATTTCATTGGTAAAATCTAACAAACACTTAATGAAAAAGATATCAGAGCTCTTTACAAACAATTCCAAAAAATTAAAGAGGTGTGAAAACTTCTCATATCTGAAGTTAGAATTACCACGGTTATCAAAACATTTGCAAAATAACTCAAGAAATTGACAGATCAACACCCAAATGAAAATGGATGCAAATATCTTAATAAAATTTTAGAAAACCAATGTCAACGATATATACAAACAATGCATCCGAACAACCAGAAATTTAGCTTGGAATGCAAAGTTACCTTATCCTTTGAATATCATTCAAAGTAATTTACAGTAAATTAATGTGTTTATAGAAAAGAAACCAACTAGTAATCTCTACAAAGGCAGTATAATTATTTGACAAAATCTTATGTCCAATCATATTTAAAACTTTTGGCACACAAAAATCGTAAACTTTTCAAACATGTAGCACCTCAAGAGAACACAACACTAATTACATTTGTGGTGAAGAATTAGATATTTTTCCCTCAAGCTCAGAAATGAAGCAGAGCTACCTACTCTACTTCTATGCAACATCTAATGTAGGGAATAGCCAATGCAATATTAAGGGAAAAGAAGTTTAAAAATATACAGACAAACAGTTGTCTCTGGAGGAAATTTCAGAAAATGCCAAAAGTCATAAAATATATGTGCATTTACTAGTTAACTAGTGTTCAAAGATATATGATCAGTATACATAAAATAATTTGATGCTGAGTAGCAATGTAATTCACAAATCAATAAAAAATTATTTTATAATAATATATAATGCATAATATGTAGCAATACATTTATAACAGATGTGAATGATTTATAAAATAATAACTATACAAGGAACTCAAAACAAATACATATATATATATATATATATATATATATATAGAGAGAGAGAGAGAGAGAGAGAGATGTTTCATGTTTATGGATCAAATTAATTTTTTAATCTACAAAATGCTTTATTTACTACCTCTACTATTAACATACAAAATGATATTTTACTATCTCTACATTGGGCACTTCTAAACACCTAGAGAGTCTAGATGTTTCAAGTAAGGACACAAATTTGTCCACTAGGTACACAGTGGCAAATAAACTGCAAGCATGTAATAGTTCTAATTTCAAAATGTCTTTAAAATACAAACAGTCTGGTCTTTCATGGAACCAGTAGGCTATAATGTTCAAATTTTCAGAAGACAATCTTTCCTAGGAATTATAACATAAAACATAAAATTGTGTTTTACTAATTTTACTTTGATCATACACTGGCAATCTCTTTAACATCTAGAAAGACTAGATTAGGACTCATTTGTCATTTATATACACTAAGTACATACTGCATAGACTTCAGGACCAATGATTACTCTTGCCTCATCATAAGCATACCCGTATGGTGCTGTGGAGAACCAGCACAAATGTTTACTACTCAATAGGGGATTTGGCTATTGCATCCCCACAAAAAAATTGTTTTAAGAATTTTAACAACAGAAATTTATAAAATGTGTCATATTTTACTACATGTACTTTTAACATATCACATATCAGTCACTTTAGACCACCTGGAAAGACCAGATATTTCAAAATTTTAGCATTGTCAACTATATATATAGTAAAGAGGAATAAAATGCACACACAAAGCAGTAGTTCTAATAAATGAATGGTTTACATATAAGCAGTCTGACAAGAGACTTCCTCCTCATAGTCCTATTCTCCTTGTCCTCTGCTTTTAAAAGGTTCAGGGCAAAGTTCAGAGCAGCATTTACATGTTATGGATACCTGTTTTCTACAATCAGGACAGTAAATCTTCCAAGGGTTGATAGACACTTGCAATTGGCAAATGTGGCGTGTTCCTCTACTGTTTCTCTCTTTGGTAGAACCAAGACCAACTACTGTGGACCGGGGCTTCCTTACTTTCCAGGACGGTTAAGGGCCTTTGCCCCAGTTGTAGACTCAGGCAGGTTGCTCAAGGCCTAGTTCTGGGGGCCAGGAGGCTCAAGTTGGCCAAGCTCCTGGGCAACTCTCCTTATCACACAGAGACCTCAGTGGGACAGGACTGGGCCTGGAGATCTGGCAACACTTGGGAGTCAGTACTCTGACAGGGCACAGTGATCCAGTCATCCAGGTGTGGGGAGAGGTTCACCTGGCCATCCAATAGGCAGAGCCTCCAAGGCTCTAGGCCTCTGCATGGCAGGAGGTCACGACCTGTCCTGGACCCCAGCTTGCCCACCACCTGCAGCAGAGCACTCCAGGTGGCCCAGGGAGAAGACAGAACTGAGGTCTTCATCAGACCTGCTACAGAAACCTGCATCCACTTCTTTTATTGCTAAGGTAGTCATATTCTTCAACAGAATTTAGACAATCCCCTTTAGACAATCCCTTTTTCTACATAATAACCTGAGGATTTTATACAGAAAACTGCAAACAAATTTTAAAGTGGACATTGTGCAAATGCAAGAAATTTAGAAGAAACTTGAAAAATAAGAACAAAGAGAAAGGACTTATACTTTCCAGTATACTATCAATGTATACTAATCAAAACAACCCTATTGCTATACAGGTACACAAATCAATGTAATGCACAACAACTGAGAGTCCAGAGTAGACCCACATTTTTATGTTCAATTGATTATTGAAAATTTTTCAAAAGGAATTTATTAGGGAAAAGAAAATCTTGTCAACAAATAACACTGGGATGTATGCAAAGAAAAGCTCTGTCCATATTTCATATGCAATATATAAATATTATGTCAACTTCAATGAGAGACCTAATGTATAAATTATAAAAATTTTAGAACTTGATGGAGAGAAAAACCAGACAGATTATAGGTTAGCAATGATTTCTGAACAAATGATAAATTGTAAGTTATCAAAATATAACTTAACTGCTCTTCACACTAGAAACACACAGTGTGTGACTTTTTAAAACACAGCTTATAAAGGACTTTAAACTAAAGCATATAAAGAATGCTTCCAGCAAAATCATAAGTCAAGCAAATTTAAAGAGGGTGGAATGTCTGAATACACTTCATTAAATAACATAGACAAATGGATAAAAGTACATTAACTATTCAAATTATTAGTCGTTTGAGTAATGAAGAATAAAATTAGAATGTTCCACAACTGTTATAACAGTTTTCCCTGCATTTTGCAATACTTTGATATTAAAATACTATAGAATGTTCTAAGGAAGCAACTGCCTTCAAGAGATTGTTTAAGTACTAGGAAGAGCAAACAATTTGCCTGTGATCATGTCTTTGAGATGAAAACTAATTGGTCCTAAATCTACATTCCTGTCTGCCTTTATTTTAAATCAGATTTCTGCAGAATATTACCTTCCTTTGTTAAACCACTCTGGAGCCAGGAACTGAACAATTAGAGAGCGACCTGTTATGGATTACATATGAATTTCTCCAAAAAACCTCTTGCTGATACAGGAACATTCAGAGCTAAAATAATTTAACTTGACCTGTACCTTGATCAGTTCATCCTAATTTGGATGAACTGACTAGGTGGTATCTATAGGCAGATGGAGCATGTCTGGAGGAGGTGGATCACTTTGACCATGCCCTGGAAGGGTACATTTCCTAAGGTCTCTTCCTCTCTGTCTCTCTCTCTCTCTCCCTCTCTTTCCTGATATCATATGAGCTGAGCAACTTTCCTCTTCTGGTCCCTTCTCCCATGAGGTGCTGCCTCACCTTGAGCCCAGAGCAATGGTATCAGCAGTCTATGGACTGAGACATGTGAAACCATAAGCCCCAAATAAACTCCTTCTCCAAGAGAGTCTTGGCAGGTATTTGGGTCAGACTAATAAAAAACCTGGTACAAGAAGTGGTGTCATTGCTTTGACTAACCTGAGCTTATGGTTCAGAAGTCTTTACACCTGGTTGATGGGTACAAGCTGGAGAAGTATAATGAAATTATTGCATTTGCAGGCAAATGGATAAAATTGGACAATATCATGCTAAGTGAGATAAGCCAATCTCAAAAAACCAAAGGACGAATGATCTCGCTGATAAGCAGATGATGAAACATCATGGGGGTGGGAGGGGGCGAGAATGGAGAAAGGAGGGACTGTATAGAGGGAAAAGGGGTGGGAGGGGGAAAGGAAAAATAGCAGAATGAATCAAACACCATTACCCTATGTAAATTTATGATTACACAAATGGTATGCCTTTACGTCATGTACAGAGAAACAACATATACCCCACTTGTTTACAATAAAAATTAAATTTAAAAAAATAAAATAAAATAAAAGGGAAAGCTTAATGGATAAAAACACAAATAGGTAATGTAAAAAGAAGACAGGAATCAATTATTCTCATTAGTCAAGAACACAGAATAAGAACTAATGGCTTTAAGCTGTATTCAGAAAAACTCAGGTTAAATAGAGCAGAATCTCACTAAGTCCCACTGTAGTCATTTCCAAACCCTATAATTTCCAGAAAGAAAACTGGGAGTCATGATCATGTTTCAGTAAGCATTTACTAGCACAAAGCAGGTAGGGAGCTCTCATGATCTGGGTTCCATTGTTCCTTGAAATAGGCTGCAAGGAAGTTGGCTATGCCAAGCTTCCTGGAATAAAACAAAGCACAGCAAAATCGTCCTTCATCAAAAGTAATCAGCAAGACACATTTGGTTATGACAGCCTTCATCTTCCATTCTTATAGAACTTTCTCTTTCAATTGAGCTCTTACTCTCAAAAATCAATAAATCATCCGGGGTGGAGGTGGTGTCCACATAGCAGTATGAATTAAACATCAGACATCAAAGCATCCCCTTTCCACCAGGAAGGACAAGGGTTATTTCATAACATTTTCTATTATATTTATTTTAAACTGATGCATGTATCATACAGAAAGATGAAAACTATCCTACAATAAGATCTTTTCTACGTATGAAATACAAAGAAAAGCACTACTTAAAAATAAACAAAAGATAAATGATGTCATTTCTATTTTAGAGAGAAAAAAAAAAGAAAAGAATTGTTTCACATGAGTTGGGAAGAAAATAAGAATGAGACCAGGTCTTGTCAAGTTGCTTAGGGCCTCATTAAGTTGCTGAAGCTGGCTTTCAACTTGCGATCATCCTTGTCCAAGTGCATGACCCTCACCATGACCATATTACCTAAATGCCATAAAATCCCAGGACACTCTCTTTTCTATGTTCTCTTTAAAAATGTTGGGACCTGCCTGAGCACTTCACTGCTTTCCCCAGAAAGCCTCACTAAGTGAGCAATAAACCTTCTGTGCCCTCTAGTTCTTTGTGTGCAGTATTATCAGTCTCAACAGCTGAGCCCAGTTTGGGGTGGGGATCCATCTTCTTTTGCAAGGAACCCTCACACAGCCACAGATGAGAAGGGGACATGACCCAGTGCAGCATTTGTCCTGTGATGCACTCTGAGCCAGTGTATCCATGGTCATATCTGTCACTAACGACCAAGGCCAGGGGTGTTGCTACTCTCCTGGGTGCACATCAAAAGCCAGGATAGAGAAGTCTCAGAAATCAGGACAAGCAACTTCCAGTCCAAACTGTGCCCTCTCTCGAAGCATGCAGGACAAAGCAGAGTGACAAGAAGAATCACCAGTGCTAAATGTGATAATGGTAAAAATGTGACTGGCTCTCTGAAAAACCCACAGAAGTTTCCAAACTCTGATTTCATGACTAAGATCTATTCCCTCTCTGCCAGTTCCTTTCAAATATTGGAATTAGAACATAATTTGAGTGTGTCCCCTAAGGGTTCATGTGCTGGAATCTTGGTCCCTGCTGTGACAATGCTGGTAAGCAGTGGAACATTTAAGAGGTGGGAATAGTGGGAGGTCCCTAGATCACTGGGGTACTGCCTCAGAAGGGATTAAGCTGGTTCTCAGGCGACCCCTCAGTCAGATCTTGAAGGAGTGAATTGCTACAAGATGGATCATGACCCCTGATCTCCCAATTTGGCTTCTTGTTTGGTGATGTAATCTCGATCCCTCCCAGCCCCCTCTATCTCTCTCTCTTTCTCATGTCCCTGCCATGATGTTCTCACCAGAGCTAAGTTGATATCTGGAGCCTCCATAACTGAGATAAATAAACCTATTTTATTTCCAAGTACTTGGTTTTGGATATAGTAGTAACAAAAATGGTACTAGGAGATCAACTTTACCCACTTCTAGTGAACAAATAGCCTAGGCACTTTGGATGCCATAGCCCTTCTCAGATACCCTGAGGGCCAGGGAAAGAAAGGTTCAAGCCCACTGAATCTCTCTATGGAGAGTGAATTTGGATTGTCCCAAATACTTTACAACTTCTCTCCGAGGAAGAGGGGAGCCAGGAATAACACTAATGCTAAGAATAGATGCACAGCTTTTAGGTAAATGTCCAGTGTCTACTTTGATTTCTATAACACTGTCACCTATATAGGAATCATTGGGTCAGCATTTAACATCAGTACCAACAAAAAACTGTGATACACATCACATATTAAACAGCGGATGTTTACTATGCCATTGACTATACTAATATTCCAAACACCATGATGAAGTAGAAAGTTCATAAACTATATAATTCTGTTAAGTGGAATTACACTTTCTTATGTGAAGAAAAAATATGGTATGAAGGCAAGGGAAATATTTCAAAAATCCATAGAATCATTAGAAAATATTTTGAACATTTATACTCAAACTAGAAAATCTCGAAAATCTTGACAGATTACTAAAGGCCAGTGACCTACCCAAATTGAACCTTGAGGATACAGAAAACAAACCAATATTCAGTAATGAAATTGAAGTAGCTATTTAAAGACTTCCCCCCAAAAAAATCTCTGGACCAGATGGATGTTCAGTCAAGTTCCACCAGAACTTTAAAGAAGAACTCTTGCCAATTCTCTTCAAATTATTCCATAAGATATAAAAAGATAGAACACTCCAAAGCCCATTCTATGAAGTCAGTGTCATTATCATCCTGATTCTCAAACCAGAAAAAAAATGCATTAAAGAAAGAAAATTCCAGACCAATATCCCTAATGAACATATATTCAAAAATAAAATATTGGCAAACCACCTTTAAGAACACATCAAGAAGAAAGATACCATGATCAAAAGAGCAAAATCCCAGCAAAGATGGTTCAACATATGTAAATCAATCAATTCAATTCACACCTACATAGAATTAATGATCACAATCATGGAATTATGTCAAAAGATACAGAAAATGCATTGAAGAAAGGTCAGCACCCACTCAGGTTTAAAACACTAGAGAAACTAGGAATAAAAGGAATTTCCCTCAATATTATCAATGTAGTACATGAAAACCCCAAAGTCAGTATCATACTAAATGGAGAAAAACTGAAAGCAGTTTCTCTAAAATCTGGAGCAAGACCAGTACATCCAGTCTCATCACTCCTACTCTACATAGTCCTTGAAATTCTAGTCAGAGCTATCAGACAAGAGAAGGAAAGTAAAGGAATGCACAAAGGAAAAGGAAAAGTCAAATTATCTCTGCTTATTGATGACATTATTCCCTATTTAGAGACTCCAAAAGCCACACTAGAAGAGCTGATAATCAAATGTAGCAAAATAGCTAGATACAATTACAACATATATAAAAGACTTTCCTTTACTCCAATGATGAATCTTCTGAAACAGGTTAGAAAAGTCATCGTCCTCTTGTACTTCATGTCCTCTGACCAAGTAGTGACAGTGACACCCTGGTGGTATACTTGTATAAGTTAGTTTAGCATTTTCTGCATTGTGGTAGAGTGAAATGGATGTCACGTTGTCACTTACACAAATTTTTAATAAGAAATATTTTATCAAGGGAGCATCTTTGGATTCTGTTTTTGAAACCTTCTGAACCATGACTGGGAGCAGAGCAGGCTGTGGCTGAGGACTTCAGCACAGCCATCGACATCACTATTGAAGAAATTACAATTTACATCCATTCCAAGTTGTAAATGCTAGTCTTTTTTTTTCCAATAAAGACACCATTAACTTAAAAAAGTCATCCTATTCACAGTAGCCTCAAATAAAATCTTGGAAATAAATCTGAGCAAGGACATTAAAGATCTCTACAGTGAAAAGAATAGAATGCTAAAGAAAATAATTAAAGAAGACCTTAGAAGATGGAAAGACATCCAATTCTTGTTAATAGGCAGGATATTATCAAAATTGCCACATTACCAAAGGCATTACAGATTTAATGCAATTTCTGTCAAAATACCAATGACATTCTTCACAGAACCAGGAAAGACAGTTCTAAAATTCATTTGGAAGAATAAGAGAACCAGAAGAGCTAGAGTACTCCAGAGCAGAAAGAGCAAAGCTGGAGGCATCACAACATTGAACCTCAACTTAATACTACAGCGCTAACAAGAACATCAGGGTAAGTGACACCAAAACAGACATGAAGATCAATGGAATAGAAAACAGCTACTCTCATCTGATACTCTACCAAGTTGCCAAAACACATCCAGCACAAAGGAAAAGCCTTTTAAACAAATGGTGCTGGGAAAAGTGAATATCCATATGTAGAAGAATGAAACTAGAACGCTATCTCTTAGCCTGAACAAAAGTAAGTCCAAAGTGGATCAAACACCCAGGAATTAGAATATCAAATCTTTAACAGCTGAAAGAAAATGTAGGCTCCGCACTCTAAAATACTGGCAGATACATCAACTTCCTTAGAATGACTACTAAAGCATTAGAAATAAAGAATCAGTAAGAAGGATGACTTCAAATTATAGGGATTCTTCATGCAAAATGAGAAAAGAGTTTGAAGAGAGTCTACAGAATGGGAGATCATTGCCACCCCTGTTTCTCATATATGGAATCAATGCCCGAAATATATAAAGAGTTCAAAAAATTTAACATCAAAACACTAACAATACAATTAATAAAGGGGCAAAAGAATTAAAAAGATACTTATCTAAAGAGGAAATACAAGTTGTCAATAAATACATGAAAAAAATGTTCAACATCCCTAGCTATTGGGGAAATCAAAATACACTCTGATTTCATCTCCTTCTAGTCAGAATGGCAATTATCAAGAACATAAATGCTAAAAAATGTTGACAAGGATGTGGAGGAAAAGTTACACTTATTCTTTATTGGTAGGACTTCAAATTAGTACAACCACTTTGCAAAGAAATATGCAGATTCCTCAATAAATGAGGAATGACTCTACCATGATGCAGCTATCCCACACCTTGGTTTACAGCCAAAGATCTAAAATCTATATACTGTAGGGATATGGCACATCAATGCTTTTAACAGTACAATTTACAATAGTCAAGCTGTGGAACTAACCTAGGTGTCATTCAACAGAGAAATGCATGAAGAAAATGTGGTATATATACAAAATGGAGTTTTACTCAGCCATTACCAATAAAATAATGGAATTTGCTGATAAATGACTGGAACTGAAGAACATCATGGTAAGAGATAAGACAGACCCAGACATTCAAGGTTTGAATTTTTCTCTGATATGCAGAAGCTAGGTGAAAATAAGTATGCAGCATCAGGGGAGGGAAATTTCATGATAACACACGAGAGATCAGTGAGGTAGAGGAAAATGTCTGAGGACCGAAGAAGAAGCATGTGAAAACCAAAGAACAGTAGAATGAATATGATCAAACTGTGCTATATACATGGATGAATATACCACAGTGAATTTATATCCACAAGGCAATCATTAAAAAAAAAACAACCCTATAAAAAAATAGAGCTATCATTAAAGGAAAAGGAACAGGGGGAGGGAATAACAAAGGGAAAGGAAAAATACTGGGGTTGAAATGGAGTAAATTTTACCCCATACTTGTATAATAATGTCAAAATGAACTGCAATATTTCCTGCATGTAAAATAAACTAATAACAAAGAATTACCCCCCAAATGTAATAACCACCGTACCAAATGTTTAAAATACTGTTACATTACATCTCCAATTAAGTTATATAAAACTAATGGTGCCTAAAGCTAGCAAAGTAGGCATCACAGATAACTGAATTTCAGCATCTATGATGCCTTTTTACCTTTAGTCATTTATAGCAAACTAAGCAGGTGTGAGTGAGAGAATAATATGTATCTGAATTTTAGGCAAAAACTTAAAATATTTATATTTGACAATTTCAACAAAATGTATAAATTTCTGCATGCTATACAACATTTATTTTTGAGGTGGTAATAATTTTACAGTTCCTGTTGCTTGTTTTCTCTAGCACAGGTTTTAAATGAGAGCAGTATTATATTCTAGAGAAGAATAAAAAAATATCAATGTAAAAATGTGAAGTGTAAAGTTTAAAGTGATATACTTTTTACTGAAGTAAATTTTTCTGCAAAGTTTGTAAGCTCAGGGATCATTATAATTATAAGAAAACTTTATCTTTAAATGTATGAATGGTAAATAGACCTTTTTGAGACATGTAATTCTGTCAGAAATATTCAAGCCTAATTTGTGTGAAGCAGCAAATACAAGTAACTATAATACAATAAAATTTTATTAACATAAACAAGTGATGTGGAAGATTTGGCTCCAGGGTTGTAGTTTGCAAACTCCCGGTTTAGATCATGTTACATATGAAGTTGGTAGATAACCAGTTTTAGGAATTATTTGTGATCCTTCATTTAGAAATATGCAACTGTAAGCATGTACCAATTTAACATTTACACAAAAACAATTGAGGAATGTACTAAAAAATTTCAAAATGACCAACTTGATTAATGTGACTGTAGAGTTCAAGAGAGTCAAAAAACTACAGTAGAATGATAATAAAAGGAAAAAGTGAACAATGGAGAGTTATTCACTTAAAATATTTTTTGTCATAAGCTCTAAAAGTAATAATTCAGATAACAAAACAATAGAAAAACCTTTTTTAAAAATATAAAAAATAAGCAAGCTGGGCATGGTGGCACATGCACTTGGGAGGCTGAGGCAAGAGGATTGCAAGTTTGAAGCCAGCCTCAGCAACTACCAAGGGCCTAAGCAATTTACTGAGGCCTGGTCTCTCAATAAGATAAAAAGACCTGGGGATTATGCCTCAGGGGTTAAGCTCCACTGGGTTCAATCCCTGGAACAACAATAATAAATAAAAATAAGCAAACATACTTAGCTATATGATCCTTCCAGATTCTAGTCCAGTTTGTAAAATGCTTGGAGGCCATCACTTCCATTTTTATAAGACTAAACTTTGAACCAACTGGTGGCAACTCTTCCTAGATCCATTAGTCAACTAATTTCATATATATAGAACTATATTTTACATAAGTGAATCTAGTAGACAAAACTATTTCATCAAAAGTAAGAAAATATACATTCTTCTTGAAGGCACACAAGGTCATTCTCCAGGAGAGATCATATTTTAGTTCACAAAACAAGTTTTAAGACACTTAAGAATATTGAAGTCATATTAGGTATCATATCTGAGCTCACTGACATGAAATTAAAAATAAATAGCAGGAAAATTCACTAATACATGGAAAAAAAACCACATGCTCCTGAACAACCAACAAATCAAAGGAAAATTTTTAAAAATAAAGCAAGAGTTGGAACATATTTAGAAATACCATACCAAAACTAGTAGGTTACAGTAAAAGAAAATCCATGTAACAGGCAAGTTTATAGCCATTTTTGATTACATCAATAAAGATAGAGGACCTGGTATAAATAACCTAGTAATACACCTGATGGTACTAAAAAAGGAAATTAAAGTCAAAGAATATAGAAAAAAACAAAGAACCAAGGCAGAAATAAGTGAATTGATGACTAGCAAACCAATGGAAACAAATTTTAAAAACTCAGAGTTGTTTTTTTTTTTTTAAGAAGATAAATAAAAAAAAGCAAACCTTATGTCAGACAATATAATGAAAATAGAGGACTGAAATACAATAAAAGATTAGACACTACAATTGATATCATAGAAATACAAGGTATAATAGAAAGTACTATGAAGATAACCTAGAATGAATGGGTAAATTCCACAATACAAAAAACCTTCCCAGACCGAATCATTAAGAAAGAAAAAAACAGAATATACCAACAAGAAGTAAGGAGATTGGATCAGTAGTAGAAAGAATCTCATCAAACAAATGCCCAGGATTTGATGGCTTTCTTACTGTCCTCTAACAAATGTTCAAGGAATACCATTTCCTACTCAAAATGTTAAAAAATAATAATAATTAAGGGGAGAAAATATTTCCCAAATGATATTACCAGACCATCATTGCCCTAATACCAAAACCATATGAGATTAAAAATATCAAAGACCAATAACTCTGAAGAACAACATAAGAAAAATGAAGTACACAAACCATTGTGATCACATCCACAAATACACAAGAGGCATTCAACAATATTAAACATACTTCCTTGATTTAAAAAATAGACTTTCAACAAACTAGATATACAAGGAATGAAACTAAATAATGACCTTGTATGACAAAATCAAGCTAACAAAATGCTGAAATAGGGAAAAGTTAAATACTTTCCTCTATTATTAAACAAGAGAGGATGCCCAATCTTACCAAATTTATCAACATATTCCAGGAAGACCTAATAAGCAATTAGGCACAAAAGAAAGAAAAAAAATTAAAAAGGGCCTGGGTGTGGGGAGAAATCAAGTTAAGCTGTCCTTAATGGCAGGTGACATGATGTTATATCTAAAATACCCTAAAGACCCCCCCCCACACACACACACACAAAGAACTATTATCTTTTATGCTGCAGGATATGAAATCAGCATATAAAAGTTGCATTTCTATACACTAACAAGGAACTACTTCAAAAATAAAATACAATGCCACTTATGATAGACACAAAAAATACTTTAAAAATCTCCATAAAAGTTCCTGGGACCAAAAAAAAAAAAAAAAAAAAATTCCTACAAATCACAAGGAACCACAAAGGTCCCCAAATATCTAAAACAATCTTGAGCAAAACCAAATCTGGACACATCATACTACTTGAATAAAGCCTTAGAGATAAAGCTGTAGTAATCAACACAGGATGTTAACAACATACAAATAGATAAAAAGGCAAATGGAATGAGAGTCCAGAAAAATAATCCATGCACTTGCAGTCAATAAGTTTCCACAAGTGCTAAGAATACACAATAGGAAAAGACTGTCTCTTTAATAAATGGTAATACCTGGAAATCTAGCTCACTAAATACAGAAAAATTACACTCTGTTTCCGAATCATGTATAAATAAAAGTCAGTACAGGACAAATTAAAAACTTAAATGTAATTATAAAAGCGGTGAATATACTTGAAGAAAAAAGGGGAAAAACCCTCTCCAGCATTTAAAAATATCTTTAAACCTTTATTTTACTTATTTATTTTTAAAGCGGTGCTGAGGATAGAACCCAGGGGCTCCACATGTCCAGCCTTCTACCACTTAGCCACACCACCAGCCCTCCCTGACATTTTTATGGGTTGATTTTTTAAAATATATAAATCTAAAGCACAACCACCAAAGCAAAACTAGGCTAATGAAATTATATCCACCTAAGAAAGTTCAGTAAAACAAAGAAGGGAAAGACCAAGAAAAGGAAAATTCAACCCACCAAAAGTTAGAAAGTGCTTGCAAGACTTAAATGGAACATGTTGTTAATATCTCAACTGAACAACTCATCAGTAAGAAAAAAAAATAAGGCAATTAAACAATAACAGTGGACCTGAATAAATATTTTTCAAAAGAAGACAAACGGCCATTAGGTATTATGAAAAAAATGTTCAACATCCCTGATCATCAAGTAAATGTAAATTAAAATCACAATGAAATATCACATAGATAGCTCACCTACTACGAAATGACAAAAATTAAATGTAACTGAGGATGCAGAGAAAAAGAAGCCCATGTACATTGTTGGTAGTAATATAAATTGGTACAGACCATTAGGGAAAAAAAGTATACTAGTTCCTGAAAATCTGGAAAATAGAACTATCAATTGATCTAGTTATCTCACTCCTGAATATGTAGGTCAATGAATATAAAATGTCTATGCCAAAGATATATCTATGCTTTCATGTTTATTGCAGCACTATTCACAATCAATCTAAGTGTCCATCAAAAGATGAATGGATAAATGATAGTATATATACACAGTGGAATACTAGTAAGGCCTAAAACAAACAAACAAAAAGTCTGCCCTTTCTAACAACATAGATAAATCTCAAGGACATTGTATTAAATAAGCCAGGCATAGAAAAATATATACTGTGTGATCTCAGCTCATATGTTTAACAAACATAAATAAATAGAAGCCACAGAAGCAGAGAGAATCGTGTTCACTGAGTATTAAGGCAGGGGAGTGGGGGGATGGGATTTGGTATAAATTGGCCAATGGCTAGAAAATCCAGTATAGCTAGGGGGAATAAATTCATGAGATGAACAAGGCGGTGACTGCAGTCAATAACCATGTACTCTTGAAAATCACTAAAGTCCGTGGCGGCGGAGCGGCGGGTGCCTGCGCCCTTCCACAGCTGCGGGAGCCTTATCCCGACACCCAGCGGCAGAGGCTGCAGAGGAGCCAGGACACCGCCCCTGCTGGCGCCCTGCCTCAGCCCACCGGGCTCCCAGGCCGGCAGCACTGGCCTCCTGAAGTGTCAGGATGTCTGACCCGAAGGCCGTGATCAGGAAGGCAGACCTCTTTATGAGGACATGCAACAAGAAGCCGCCTCATTTCCGTTTGTGTTTAAAACACCTCTCCCTTTTGTGGTGCAAAATTATTACTTTCATAATGCTGTATTCCACCTACTGGGTCCAAGTTAATTATTTTCTCCTCAACATCATCCTTTACCTTTAATTTTAATGAGGATATGCATGGGAGAAATTATTCATAACTCTATAGGTACAAACTCATTCATATGTGTAAATTCATTCATGTTTTTAAAACATATTAATATTTATTGAATCTTATTAAGATCAGGAAGGGCTCCCTATACTTGCAGTCAGTACAGAAAGCCATTAAGGACTGATAGGTTGTTACATAAACAAAAGTCTATTGTGTGTAGGTCAATAAAACAAAGGTAAGTGTTTATACTATTGAACAGTAAATTAAAAACAATCAACAGTGACAGCAGCATAAATTCACTCATATTGATAAAGAGTATATATTATTATGCACATGTATATTTGATGTGATATTTTAATAAGGTACAAAGTTTCCAGTTAAACGTGTTTTCTTTTGCATTGTAAATATCACTAAACTGCTATCATATACATAGCAAAAACAAAATTTCACAGCACATCTGATTTTATAAATGATATTCTTAGAAATATGTTCTGTGATATAAAATATATAATAAAGAATGAAATTGAAAAGATTTGTGATGCAGTAAAAGTTAACAAATCTGAATGGAACAGAAATGAAATATTATTTATCAGTCTTAGAAGTACCCAAAAATGGCCAATGAAGGATGTTTGAAAACAATAAAATTACATAAAAGAGGGAAACAAGACACTGAAATGAAAAGATAAAGAGAAAAATAAACTCTAAGTAGGTGGATAAGCAACAGTGAAGCACTGTTTATGTATATATCATGTTATGATTAAAAATAATAAATTTCATTTAGAATTGAAAACTCAAAAATATGGCAGATAAAAGTTAAATGTTGGATGTAAAATGAAGTTCTATTTCTACATAGCTAAAAAATTTAAAAATTTGTTAATATCTGATATATAATTTCCCAGAAAATAAAATGGAGAAGGGAACAGTTTTAAACATACACGACATAAATTAAAGGAAATAATATTGAGTAAAGAAAATGACTTAAGAGAAAAGTCTAGCATTTCCACTCAAATTTTTCTCTATGCAGAATCAGCTCTTCAAATCCTCTCAATTACCTTCAAAACCAAGACTTTTTTCATGAATTCAATAATTGTCCTTAGAGAATAATACTCCTTAGTTCACATGGAATAAAAAATATGAGAATTAAATTTAAAGTTTCCTGTGATGAAGTGTCATCTCTTCGTCTATGTTTGGTATTGTTTCTGGGAGTTTGATATTTACTTATTTAATTCTTTCTCACTAACACTGTGATACCGTCTCCTTTCCAATCCTAATTTCAGCAAAATAAAATCATCCTCCAAGCCATGTATTTTTCTTATTTTGCCACTTTTCTCCCTCTAACACCTGTTGCCTATTTTTCCCTCAAATAATTACAGAAATAGCTACTTGCACACATGTTCTTCAATTCTATTCCTTTACTCTTTAAACTTTCATCTGCATCTCTCCACTAAAATTTTCGTGGCTCAAATTTCTAGAGGACACGTTTCATTTCTGCATCTAAACACAGGACATTGTTATACTATTCTTTATCGACTAAAGCACTCTCTGCTACATTTCTATAGTAATATCTTCAATTTTGATGCTAAAACTCAGTTCATTAATTAAAGAATTCCTAATTTATCTTTTAATTCATGTGCACAACCAATCTACAAGCAGGTTACAGCCATAAGACCGCTAAAAAGTATCTCAATATTTTTATTTTTGTGTATTTGTGCCCAGATTCTTCATTGGGGTAACTGCAATTTCCTTCTACTCAACTCTCTACTGTCACACCAAACAACTCTCAAACCACCTGAGTATTACAGCCATCTGTCCCCCTTACTGATCAACCTTTAGCTCATTTCCTTCTGCTCTGAGAACAAAATCTGAATTTGTTAGCTTTCTTACATTATGTTAATGATGAGGTCCTTTCAAATATTGTTTCTTTTAAGAGGAAAGAGAACACCAAACCAATGAACCTATGATCTAGTCTGACGCATGCAACCTACGCTAAACCCTACCACGGGATTATCTGGTATTCCATGAAAAGTAGATTCTGGCATCGCTTTTGAAAACTTCATTATTCAACCTTCCATATTAACAATTCTCATTTTCATTGATATGTGTGCATAAGTACACATACCTCTCTAAAAAGTCCCTGTGGTGAAAGGAAAGTTTCTTCCTCCCATCGGCAGGTGGGTTCCGTGGAAGCTGCAAACCCCAGCAGCCAAGCACCTCTTAATAGCAGACCTCGGAAGCTCACAGCCAATTTTCTCCTGCGTGGAAGGTCTCCGTAGTTAATGTCCCTGGGTCCAATCCCTGCTCCCCACATGCACACACACACACACACAAAAAAATCAAATTCACCTCACAAATCCCATAGCAGTTTGCCGCTTAAATGTGTGACTCCAGGGGTAAATATGGTGCTTGGGTCAATGCTATTGGTCCAAATTTATGTTAATCAGGGTTTGGAAAAAGTAGCATCGCTCTTGGTCCAAATTTATGCTAATCAGGGTTTGGAAATGAAACTTGAACCCTATCTCTTAGCCTGAACAAAAGTAATTTTGTAGTGCTCTCATTTTTTTGTATCCAAAAAGCCTGTAAGTCATTTCTTTACTTATTAACTTAAAAAATATTTTAAGAGAAAAATGTGCATTGCATGTGTTCAGTGTCAACTCTCTTTGACTAAAAACCATATTAAATGTTGTAAATAATATAGTTGCAGAAAATTCAATTTTTTTGGTTTCTGTATACATAGTTTACCTTAGGTTTCTGTTTTGTTTTTTTTCTTGGGATTTTTTTTTTTTTTTTTTTGGTGGGGATGGAAGAGTATTGTGAATTGAGCCCAGGGATGCTCTACTACTGAGCTTTATCCCCAGTTTTTTTTTTTTTTTTTTAATTTTTTTCTTTTGAGGCAAGGTCTCAGTAGCTAAGGATCTTGTTAAATTGTTGAGACTGATCTCAAACTTGCAATACTAATGCCTCAGCTTTCTGAGTCTCTGGGATTACAGGTGTGTTCCATCACATCCAGCTAAAATTTCAGATATTTAAGCAGAAAAGTATTTTTGAAATTTTTAATTTCTTCTCTCAATTAGTTTTTTTTTTTTTTTTTTGGTTTTTTTTTGGGGGGTTTTTTGTTTGTTTTTGTTTTTTGTTTTTTTGTTTTTGTTTTTTGTTTGTTTTTGCATTAACTGTTGTCATGAAAAATGTGTACCAATCTTGGAAAATAATAATTGGCTAATCCTTGAGAATAGTAGAGAACTGATATTGTTGCAATACCATGTCCCTCCTCAGAACTGGTATATGTATAAACACTTGCTGCTTCCAAAAAACATATTAACAAATGACATGTATGCAAGTTTCACAACTTTCATGGAGCTGAATTAGCTCATTCTGAAGATTGTTGTCAATCAATAGGAGGCTGCTAATAGTATTACTGATATATAATTAGGAATAGGAAGACAGCTTTCTGGTAAATACATAAAATCTTCCAGAATTTTAAGTGCTTGATTTTTTTGTTACAGATTCTGCAGGATACCAATATTAGTCTAAACATAATTCAAATGCATATAAAAGAACATTTTATTAGTTTTGCCTGCACATTTTTTATATAACACTATTTTGCACTAATAAGTGTAGCAAAGTAGTTTATACAATTCATATAGTTGCATATATTTCCCTGAATATGTGTCATAAATCATAGCATTTCTGGGAGTCATTGAGCCACCTCTGATTAAGGGTTTTTCTTTTTTTTTAATCTTTACATGGAAATCTACTTCTTAAAAATGTTCCCAATAACAGTATAATTTTTTCATCAACTTTTCCATAATACCAATTCTCCACAGTGGAGGTTTTCCTAGATTTTTAGTAGATGAGGCAGCATTTTAGATTTTATCTCATGACTGGGCCAAAGTTTAGTTAATAGTATAACAAAACAAAATAATCCATACCCCCTCTTTAATTTTTTTTTATAGTTACTCTCAGCTGTAGCTCACTGTTGCTACAACTGATAATGCAATATAACCACAGTTAATGGCTGTAGGCTAGTGGAGTTCAAACTTGATTGCATATTGAAATCAACAGAGGTGATGTTTAAAAATCCACCCCCGTAATGCTCTCTAAACCTCACACTTTGCTCAAACCTCAGACCAATGAAATGAGATTCCCTGTGATGAAAATCAGTCTCTATTAGTTTTTAATGCTTTTCAGGCTACTTAATGCACAGAGAAGGTTGCAAAACATGCTATTTCTGAAATCTCCAATGGCTCCAAAATAAATATGTTTTAAAAGTAGAAATATGTTTGTGTGAGCAAGCATTTAGCTATTTTTACTACCACCCATATGTCTAACACTTAGAGTTTAATTTTTTTAATTAAAATAGCCATGTACAATGTATGTTATTTTGGGGTGGGAAAGGGCAGGGAAGAAATTGTGGATGCTATTTTCTAAGTCAGAATTGGATAAGTATTATCTGGGAGCCATTTGTAAAAGTTTAAATAAAAAGTAAGTAAATTTTTAAAAAAACAGAGAGAAGGGAAATTGAATAATTTTATAGTGAACAAACAGGTGACCAGAGTTAAAATCAACAATTAGGTCAAATTAGTATCTTTGATATCACGAGATGAAAATTTATCTCCATAGTATTTATCCCCAAACCACATACCCTCAGTCAAACTTAAAAAAAAAAAAAAGCATCAGAAAATTTAAAATAAACAGTCATTCTGCAAAGTACTTGACCAGTATCCTTAAATATGTTTTATACATCAAAAACAAGGACATCATGAGAAATCATCACAACTAAGAGAAGCCTAAAGAGACATGATGACTAAATGTAATGTCTATATCCTGAATGATATGAGAAAATATTTAGTTTCTAATAAAGAAAATGACTATTGGATTAAAAACTAAGGAAGACTCATTAAAATAATAAAGGCCAATAATACTACAGTATTACTCAATTGTTAAAACAAATTTATCATACTAATATATGATGCTCTATTTGGAAGTTTCTTTACCAATTTTCCTGTAGATCTAAAACTCTCCTCCTCCCCATTTTTTAAGCAGTTTCTTCAAAGAGAGAGAGAAAAGAGAGAATGCCAAACTCATTGCAGCCACTTTATGAAGGCAGTATTAAGATCAGCTATATCTGTAAATGAAATACAAAACTTTGAAATTGAGTATATTCTGTATACCTTTTGAGTTGCACTAGAAATTCTAATTAGAAAGAGCTAAGTAGGTATGCTATTCTGAAGTTTTCCTCTGAGTTTGTTATTCTTCCTTTTTTTTTTTTTTTTTTTTTTTCTGTACAGGGGATTGAACCCAGGGTCTCTTAACCACAGAACAACAACCCCAGCCCTTCTTTATGTTTTATTTAGAGACAAGGGTCTCACTGAGTTGCTGAGGCTGGCATTGAACTGTGAATCCTCCTGCCTTAGTCTCCCAAGCGTGGAGGAAAGCACATATTCCACTGTCCCTGTTGAGTTTGTTATTTTTCATCTAACATTTCTAATAAATTTCATGTGGAAAATTTCCTAATTTATGTCTTCTTACATAATACCTAAAATTATCTATCCTTCTCTTGCAAACTTTTGCTTAGACTTATTTATCAGCACAACACTAAAGCAGTAGAAATTTCATAAATTCCTATAATCTTATCCTAAGGTATTTATCATTCTTCCTTCTCTATGCCACACATGCACACACAAAAAGAAAAGCAAGCAAGAAAGAAGAAAGCTGTGTCCCTTAGAATTTCTCCAAATTTCTCTATACCAGAGTTAAATTAAACCTATTCTTCAAATCCTATATGTATAGAAATAACAAATTGCATTGATTCAATCATGAGAATATTTTATATTTCATTTTTACATCATATTTAACACCTTATGTGTTCTATAGCTACTGATAATTTCTAGAATAGCATCAATAACCCAGTTTCTTCTGTCTTTAATAGAGTTTCAATCTTCATTGTGGCTTCCTTTCCCCAGCCTGTGATGACTCCCTATTTCCAGGCCAAGCAAGAAGGAATTTCTAATCTCAGCATTCAAGGTCTTTCATATGGTAACTCCTATCAGCTATATTTCCTGTTTTCTGTCATACAAGTTTCCTATTCCAAAAGTTAACACTGTTTTCATGTAAATATGTTGTTTGCATTCCTGCCTGTGTGGCTTGTTGTCTTTTATTCTCTCAGAAAATCTTCCCTCACAAAAATATTTTTCTCCCTACCCCTGAGATTTCTGCACTCTATAATTTTCCATCAAAACTCCAAATATTTTCTAGTATAAGATAATTTAGTCCAATTATGTTTCATTATGAATGTTGCTCAAACTTGAATATAATCTTTATAAAAATAGATGCTATTTTAAATGATTTTCAAATGTATGCCCCCCTCTAAGGAGTTCTTAATGAAAATTTAAGTATCTCAGGAGACATAACTAATTGTGAATAAATTAACATCAATTTGTATTATAACAGGGATAATTTTGATTTTAGAATAGTTCATTGACATCAGAGGGAATAGGAAATTCAATCAGGAAGAGATAGTCCAAAGACTGGGGGAATCCACAATCATGAAAACAGAGTGAGAGATCTATAAACAAGTCCCTGGTGTGATGGGTCAAAGCACCCAGGAAGGTAGGAGAACTATACTTGAGGCCTTCCTAAATGCTTGCCTAGAGAACTCATTCAAATGTTGACTCAAACTCTTTTTTGGACACTTGACTAGATGATTCTTACTTTGTTATCAATTTTTTGGGTTTCCTCACTATCAAAGAGAAGATGGATCTTTTTTACTGAAGTATCCAATTGAGATTGGTAAGCTCATCTATCTGACCTCAGAAATTACTTCAAAAAGATGCCAACATGGAAGTACATAAGCTACTCTTGACCAAACATCTTGATTTATCAATTGATTCTTGGAATCTTTTTTATCAGTCACAAATGATATATTCATACTTGAATCTTGTGGGATAATCACATGGGAATATCATTACAATGAGTAAGTAATACAAAAATAATGGTAATGGTTGTGAAATAACCTCTGCTGTCATCTAGCATTTATTTGCCTTATCCTTTAATGTGCACTTGGTTCTTCAAACTGAATAACCTGAAATATTTCTTTTTTATTTCAAAATGCTACTCTCTGTTCTGTAAATTTTTTTCCATAAATCATACTGTATTCAACAGGACATTAGAAAAACCTTGAATCCAATGAGGTATGAGGTTATCATTAAGAAAATAGGTAAGGATCACAATGAATTATCCACCTCAAATTATTGACACTGGGGTCTTTTTATCAATAAAGAGGAGCAGGTTGTGATTCCATTATTAAACATTACAAATTAAGAGATATTTGTGTAGATTAACTTACTCCTGTTTAAAAATGTCCCTTCTAATTAAAATCTAGTTAAATATGTTTATACTGATCCCATATTAAAAGATTTATTATCTTGTGGAAGGAGTATCATGGAAATATTTAGTAGTAATAATGATGAGTGAGCACGTGATGGGAGGGAGAACTAATCAGTAATCCTAGGCAATCAAATGGCAAATGAGAACATTAGATGCCTAGGAAGCATTTAAAGAGTATGCTTAAAAGAAACAGAATGATAGAGTACAAGAAGAAAACATATATATACAGTTGACCTACTTAGATCTTGGCAAGTTGATGAAAACTAACTGTACAAATAGAACAGAAAGAATTTAAATTGAGGATCCTGAGGAACATTCTGGCAAACTACTGTGAAAGAATAAACAATCAAGGAAAATTGTTGGTTACCAATATTAAAGTCCAAAGCCAAATATACAGAGTACTTTTACTGAGAAATATCTTCCATTTAAATGCATAATTAGATCAACAAGTAAAATAATTCCAACAGAGTTGAATGCATTTACATCCTTCAATTAAATTTAATATCTATTTTAGCCAGTGGGAAGCCACATAATGATCCAAAATACACATATCAATATCATTCAAGTCATGAATTTTTTTTCAGGAATTTTGAACAAATAAGCAGGGAATATTCATGGTAATGCTGTTTATTTTTAGTTTTCTCCCCAGAGTTTGTTCTTCTATGCCCTCATATGTTATCCTATTGAGTACTGTGTATGATTATACCAAGAATTTCTTTCTCTTTTTCCCATTGTATTTGGCCAGTTTTAGGTAGTGGTAGGGGATGGGCAGTGGGAAGAGGATAAGGTTTGGTCACTTATTCCTCTGGCTGTTTCCTTGCTAACTTGCATGTCTACCAAAGATCACAGTTTCTGCCAGGAAATCTTTCTTTTAAAAGCTATCCTCTTTGATTTACAGTAATTACTCCCTGTTTCAGTCAGTGTTTTTTTGCCACTGTGACCAAAAGACCTGACAAGAACAATTTTAGAAGAGTAAATGTTTATTTGGTGCTCACAGTTTCAGAGGTCTCAGTTCATAGATAGTCAATTCCATTGGTCTGGGCCTAAGATAGGCAGAACATCATGGCAGAAGGGTGTGGTGGAGGAAAGTGGTTCAGAACTTGGTCACCAGAAAGCTGAAACAGCTACACTCTCCAGGGACAAAATATATACCTCAAAGTCCTGCCCCCAATGATGTACCTCCTCCAGTCACACAATACCTGCCTACATAGAGTCACTATTCAGCTAATGCCTATCAGAGAATCAATACACTGATTAAGTTAAGCTCTCATAACCAATCATTTCACCTCTAAACTTTCTTGCATTGATTGTTTTATACCTGAGTTTCTGTGGGACATTTCATTTCTAAACCATAACACTTTCTTCCTTTGTTCCTCCAGGTCTAGGGTTATTCACAACTCCCTATTGTTTCTAGTCTTGCAGTTATGAAGGCATTTACCCTCGTTTCCCCAAACCCTGCCAAAAGTTTGTAAACAATCATTTCATTAATCTCTCCTTATTTATTTAACTTGAATGTGATGCATCATTCTATTTGGAACCTTGATACTGTTATATATCAGAAAATTAGAAAGAAAATTAAGAATGTTATAAAACTACAATGATCCCAGGCATTTGGTAGGAAAAAAATAATGCTAGTTATGCATAATCTAATGTTGCTTATTAGTCATAAGTTTTAATTTTATAAAATCAGTACTCAAAAGTTTTTATAATGTTATACTGTCAGGAATTTAGTGATGGAAATGTTAGGTACAATCGCAGCTGAGAACAAAAGTCAATAGGAATCCCACCATTTGAATTTTCAGGGGGTTATCCTGTATTGAACCCAGGGGCATTTAACCACTGAGCCACATCACCAGTCCTTTTTATTTTTTATTTTGAGACAGGGTCCCATAAGTTGGAAGGATTTTGCTAAGTCACTAAAACTGGCCTCTAACAATCCTCCTGCCTTAGGCTCTGGAGTTGCTGAGACTATAGCTGTGAGCCATCTAGCCCAGCAACCATCAGATTGTTCAACTTGGTAAAAAGAAACACTTTCAGCACAGTCTGAACTACCACTACTGATCTTCCCCTTTCCATGTAGTGTGTGGGAAGGATTTTGAGAGGGAAAGGAAGAATTAAATATGAGAAGGGTAGTGATCCCTAAGAAAGGGCAGACCCTTACTTTAGGTTCCTTCTCTTTTCCAAAACAGATAGGGAGAGTCCAGATATAACATTGAGTATATGCATGGATACATACTCCATTGGATATACAATGTATGATATTTCTCTGTTCTACCAAAAATAGGAAATAATATTTGTGAAGAGATGGAATGATTGGTAATAGTCAAGGTGAGAGGAAAGCAAGTTAATTCTCCTTGATTTTATAGTTCATGAGAGAGAGAGAAAGAGAGAGAGAGACAGAATGAATGAGATATGAATTAGATGTTGTAGGTATGGTTAATTAGATATGATTTAGATGTTATAGGTATGGTAAGTCACAGTTAGAATCACAGAAGAATGTGAGGTAAAGCTCATGCTCTGAATGTACATACCAAATGACTTCTCTGACTAATGGTTTCCTTAAAAGACTGAGTTTGTATGTTGTGAAAAAAAAGTATCAACAAAGATTAAAATTTTTAAATTGAGTTTTTTTTTTTTTTTTTTTTTTTTTGGTTTAAAAGGATTTTTAATAAAAGGAGCAAAGCAAGAGAACAAAAGAATCCCGAGCAGACAGCGTTCATGTCATTAAACAGCATCTTGAAAAATGTTCATATCCCCCCACCCCCGCCCCATAGGGTCAGGGGAAGGGGAAAAAAATGGGTTTTTATTGTGAACATGTGTCAAGAGGACTTCATCCTATAAACTCGGTACCTACAATAAGTGTATTTGTGTAGTAATTAATGTGAGATCAGAGAGGTAAGTTTTGCCAGAAGGCCGCTGTCAGTATGGGGTACATTATGCGGGTCAAGAATCCAGTTTTCCAAATGTATACATCTCGTTGGCTGTAATTAAGTGTTTTGTCATCTAACGACAAAGCAGGCAAGAGTGTCTCCCAGACGGGCATATACCTAAAACACAATTTCCAAATGTCTCTTCTTGGCAAATCTTTTAAGGAAACTCTGCGGAAGGAATGTCAAGACATCTGTAATCAGATCTCACAGCGACGGGTGGAGGATTGCTGGGGCCAGTTTTTACTTTCCTCCCCAAGAGCCGCCATGTAATCCTGCGACCTGGCTGTCACGGGTCTTACCCATCACGTGTCCTTGGGTTAGCTCTCTGGACGCCGGCTTTCAGCTGGGCTCTCTGGGAACAGGCTTCTGTGGCCAGTCCTCCTCCAGGAAGTTTATTGTCACCTCTCTAAAGGCACAACCAGCAACAGCGAGCCATTTGGGGCCAGGCCCGTGCTTACAGCTGGTACATGACATTTCTGAAGGCTTCTGCTTTGTCATGGGCTCTGAGGCTCATTAGGAAAGCAGAGTGGAGGGCGGGCATCTCAGAAGGCATTCCTAAGGCAACCACAGCTAAACTGAAGAGTCACCAGGGTCCTCCTGCCCCCCGCTTTTCAGTCCTGGAGGGGCGCAGGGAGGCCGTTTGTACTGGGCCTGTATCCCATCCAGGTCTGACGTCCGAAGCGCATTTCCAGTCGGGGCAGTGGTCTGGGTGGGTCTGCGCCACCTGGGTCCCCGGAGCCGCCAGCAGGCCTGTGTATGTGGACGGAGGGCAGTGCCTGGTGGTTTCCTGGGCTCCCATGTGCTTGCCGCACGCACAGGGGCACTTAGGGCTTCAAATACGTGCGTGGCAGAAAGCTGGGAAATACACCGTGTCCATTATACTTTGTATTTTCCCGACCAACAGGCGATCCACAGGGATCCCGGCTCTTCATCACCCAGATGCCATCTCAGGGTGTTCACAAAGGGAAGCACATCATAAATCTCAGGCGGGCCAGAACCCCGGGAGTCCCCGAGAGGAAGAGGAAAAGGGAGGGGCCGTTTTCTTTCTTTTTCTTCTTTTGTACTGAGAATTGGACCCAGGGAGCTTTACCACCGAGCTGCATCCCTGGTCTGTGTGTCTGTGTGTGTGTGTGTGTGTGTGTGTGTGTGTGTGTTTCTTTGTTTTGGGGGGTTTTGTTTGTTTACTTGAGGACAGTCTTGCTCAATTGCTGAGGCTGGCCTCAAACTTGAGATCCTCCCATCTCAGCCTCCCAGGTGGCAAGGATAACAGTTGGGGATCCCGGTGTCCCAAGAAGAAGGGCTTTTGGTTGAAGTGTCTCTGCCCCTGGTGAAGCAACTTCTCCGGGACTTCGGAGCAGTTTTCTCTCGGCACTCAGTGGGATCCATCCTAGTGTTTGGGGTTCCCCATCTCACTGACCGCCCACTTCTCCCTGCTGACAGTGAGAACAGATGTGCCCCACTTTATAAATGCTGACCAACTGGGGAGGCCACAGCAAGCATTAGGAGCGCTTCCCAAATGCTGATGGCTAAGGGGGCCTCCAGGGAGAGACTGGATGTCTCTCCCACAAATTCTGGAATTCACTTGCTTCCAGAAACTTGCTCAGGTTCCCCACCCCCCCAAAAAAGGTCTTAAAAATATATGGACTATCTAGGGCCTTTGCCAGGGGGCACCCATGTGGCTGCATAGTGTTCCCAAAGACCCCAAATAGTAGGACAGCGATCTAAACAGAGATGGGTCTGGCCTGAGTGGCAGGGATCCAGGAGAGAGCGAGGTTTTTCCTTTAAATGGGCACCAAGAGGCCGCTGGGAAGGTGTAGATTATGCTTCCCCTTTAGGAGATTCAAAGGGCCGCATGTTGGTAGAAGTCGCCACCCAGCAGGTTGGTCCATTTCACGAGTCTGTGTGCAGTTTGGGGAACACAAAGACAGGAAATTCGGTGCAGCACAGCCCGGTGACATCTCTGGGGTGTGTGCATGTGTGTGTGGTGTGTGTGTGTGTGTGTGCGTGCGTGTTTGCACAGAGGCCAACAGCGCAATCTCGTCAATCAGATTCTGCTGGAGTGGACTCCGTGTTCTTACAGCTTTACAAACAGTTGGAGGGATTCTAGAAAACACCTTGAATAAAGCTGCTGGCAGACTGTCCACTACAGGGTTTGGGAAGATGAGACCAGTGTGATTTGAATTTTTCCTTTCACTCCATCCTCTGGGATTCTCTGAATGGATTTGCGTAAGATGAGCGTCCACCCTCAGCACACACATAGCTTTGTGATCAAGAGTGATGTACACAGGAAAAGGCTTACGTGAGCAGACCCAGCACGCGACGAAGAAAGAGATGTCCCCAGAGGTCCACAGCACCTCTTTCTAGCACTCTTCCCTTCTCCCTGAGCAAAGCAGCCTCTGTCCTGATGAATAGTGGGACAGATTAACTTTACCTGTTTTTGCACTTTATATTAATGGAAACAAACAGCATCACACTTATTTGGCTTCTTTTGTGCAAAATTAAGTGCATGAGATTCACCCGTATCAGTCTATGTATTTGAAGATCAATGATTTCCTTTTCTTTCTTTCTTTTTTCTTTTTTTTGGTAGTGCCAGTTGGACCTAGGGGCACTTTGTCACCAAGCTACACCCCAGCCCTTTACACCCTTTTTATTTTTATTTTGAGATGAGGTCTCGCTAAGCTGCCAAGGGCCTTGCTAAGTTGCTGAGGCTGCCTTTGAACTTGCGATCCTCCTGCCTCAGCCTCCTGAGTGACTGGGTTTGCAGGTGCGTGCTGCCACACCCATAGATCACTGATTTCCAGCAGGGGTGATTGTGTGTGCCCAGGGGACTTAGGACAATGTCAAGAGACAGTTTGGGTCATCAAGAGGATACTGGATCCCGGCCAGGTAGGCTGTACTGTAAGCTCACCACACGCAGGACAGTCCAGAGCAAAGAATTGTCCAGCCCCAAACGTCCACAGCGCAAGCTGAGCACCCAAGCCCAGATCCCTGCCTGTTGGTTCCGCGCTCATTCCTGAAACACAATTCTAGCACTTCCTGGGTGCTCACGCGGACGCAGCCTAGTGAGCCTAAGCTGAACTTCAAGTTCAAAGCGCCAAGGAGGAGGTGGGTCTACTGACCTCGAGTTTTATGGCCGAGGTGGGGGCGGGGAGGTGGCCAGGGGACTCAGCAGAGACCAGGAAGACGGAAGCGAGTGCGGAGGGCCCTAAAGATTTCTTAATCTTGTCTGGCGGTGAAGGCACCCTCCTAAGTCCCCAGCCAGCCACATGTGCAGCAGAAGTTGCTGCTGCCTGCAGAACTTGTCTCACCTCCCCCTCCTCTTTCCCCTGGTGTGTCAGCCACGCCGCAGCCAGTGCCGGCAGGGGTAGGTGATTCGGTCCAGAAAACGCACCCACAGAAGTTCCCACACGTGAACCAAACAGCCTCTTGAGCTTCCTTTACGTGGCCGGAGAACTCTGGTTCCGCGGACAGCCTGGCTTAGCGGTGGGCGCAGGTGTCAACGGTCCGCTGGAGGATGTTCTCCGCCATCTCAAGCCCTGGTCTTTGGGGCTGCAGGGCAGAGAACATCCTCTCAAGAAAGCAAGGAGCACGGTCCACCTCAAAGTCATCGGAGTCTTCTGGTCACAAAGCAGAGTCCTCAGACATGACAAATTGAGATATTTTTGAAGAAAATTATTATCTAGCATGAAGAGAAATTGTTAGCATATCAGAAAAATACAATGAACACTGAGAATCTTCAAGCTCTGGAACATACTGCTATTTCTTGATAGAGAGTATCAAACAATCTCTTTATTGTGCTAAGAATACTATTTATTATAAATAAGTGCTTGATAAAGAAGTGCTAAAGATATATGTATTACCTTGCTGCATTTTGATAGCAATGATGTAACACACTTATATACACATAGACCTCAACCATTTATCTGACTCAGCAACAAATAATAAATAGCTTGTTATCAGTGCAAATATTTGTAAAATGAAAACTGTCAACTAAGCCACAATTTGAATGAACAAATTAAGCAAACAAAAGTATCACATAATATGTTGAATTGAATCCTATGCTAAGTTCATCTGATACCTTCCATTCAACCTGGAACATGCTTCTATAATGCCCATGGTAAATTGCTCTTCAATATTTGTTTGAAATATTCAATATTTAAGTAAGTGGTTGCTTCATACAGTATTAAAATTTATTAACATTATTTCATTGATAAAAATATGATCAATATTAATAACACTTGGAATTTTAAAATGTCCACATAAGTATCCTCAAATTTGTTTCTCTTGAGACATATGAAACAAGGTTCAATAACAATTATATAGATAATCACCCTCTACATCTGAAATGACTTTAACTGATCAAAGTTTTCTCTCAAATATTATTGCTTAAATTATCTTTGTCATTGTTTTTATGCTCAAAAAAAAAAAACAACAATGCTTTTGATTTTATCTCTCTAGAAAATTGTCATCTATAGAATTCAACTAAGTTTCTAGTATGTTAAAAGTTTAGAATAGGCCAAGCCCAAAAAAACTAAGGCAGAATGTTTTCTCTGATAAGTGTGTGACAATATATAATAAGGGGGAGTGATTGGGGGAAGAGAAAAATGAGGGAACTTTGAATGGTGTAGAGGAAAATGGGGTGGAAGGGGGTGGTAGACAGAAAGATAGTAGAATGAAAGAGACAGTATTACCCTATGTATATGTATGATTACATGAATGGTGTGAATCTACAATGTGTACACCATAGAAATGAAAAGTGTACCCCATTTGTGTACAATGAATCAAAATGCAGTCTGTAAAAATAAAAAATACTTTAATAAAAATAAATAAATAAATAAATAAATCTTTTGGGTATATGCTGAGGGGTGGGATAACCGGGTCAAATGGTGGGTCCATTCCAAGTTTTCTGAGGAATCGCCATACTGCTTTCCAGGTGGTTGCACCAATTTGCAATCTCACCAGTAATATATAAGTGTACCTTTTCCCCCATATCCTTGCCAACATTCATTGTTACATGTATTCTTGATAATTATGAATCTGACTGGAATGAGACAAAATCTCAGTGCAGTTTTAATTTGTGTTTCTCTAATTGCTAGAGATGTTGAATATATTTTCATAAATTTCTTGGCTGATCATATTTCTTCTTCTCTGAAGTGCCTTTTCAGTTCCTTAGCCCATTAATTGATTGGGTTATTAGTGTTTGGTGTTAAGGTTTTTGAGTTCCTTGTATATATTAAATATTAATGCTGTATCTGAGGTGCAGTGGCAAAGATTTTCTTCTGTTTTGTAGATTCTCTCTTAATATTCTTGATTGTTTCCTTTGCTGTGAGATGAAATTATGGTATTTGCCAGTAAATGGATGAAACTGGAGAATATTATGCTAAGTGAAATAAGCCAATCCCTAAAATCAAAGGCCAGATGTTTTCTATGATATGTGGATGCTTTTATGTGTGTGGCAGGGGAAGAATAGAAGTTTATTGGATTAGACGAAGGGGATAAAGGGAATGGAGGGGGATGGGAATGGGAAGGACAGTAGAATGAAATTGGACATAGCTTTCCTATGTTCATATATGAATACATGACCAATGTAACATCATGTACAACTACAAGAATAGGAAGTTATACTCCATATATGTATAATATATCACGATACACTTTTCTGTCATTTATAACTAAAAAGAACAAACAAAAAAATTTTAAAAAGAAAAAAATTTATTTGAGATCATAGTGTTGGCATGTGGCTCAGTAGTTGAATGCTTGAATATCATGCACAAGACCATGGGTTTCATCCCAAGCACCACAAGATAAAAACAAACAAATCAGCCTTTTTTGAAATTAATTAAGATTTTTCTCTTAAAAATTTGACCATTGTGTTGCATAGTTTTTATATTGCTTTTACAATTTTATTTTGTTTACCTTAAAATGTGGTCAAAATGAATTCCCTAAATCTTGTTCTTAATAAAAGCTGCCACAACAGTCTTTTAATTCACCAAGCAACAGAGGCCAGAAGAGCTACTTATTGCTATTTATTCTTTTCATTTACAATTTAAATTTACATGGCTTTTTCATGTAAATTTGTGTTGAGATATAAATTAAAATCAAAGCAGATATCAACTCTGTGACTCTGGAATTTGTCTTTACTCTCACCTGCTCTGTTCCAGTTTTTTATGAACTTTTTTTGTTTATTTTCCTCCATTTTCTTACTGACTTAAGTTAAACATTTTTTTTCCCTAATTTATCTGGAATTCTTAATGAAGTCAGAATTCTCTTCTGGATTTGATTTTCAGTCTTCTTTTGCAGACTGTTTTACTTAGATAACAATGCTTTTCTCCCTACCAGCTCACAGAACCTGAAGTGATCATACAATTTCAAACTTTTGAGGATGATAAATGACATTATGAAAAATCTCTATGGGGCAGTGGACATAACCTGGGACTGTCCCTAGTACATCAGTTGATGTGGTTACTTTGCAAAAGCCTGATCCTCACATGATGATCTAAAAAAGAGTTATTCCAGATTTCCCCCATGTGGATATGTGCAGTGTAAATAATAATCATGCATGTACATGAGAACATAAAATATGCCTGCTCCTGAAAGGAACATACAGAGTTTAATATGAAATTGGTTGTTTGATCCCTACTTTTAGGTTTAGCTCTAAGAAAGTTTGCCTTCTGCAAGGGTTAGTTTCTTCTGCCTATGATGTTTGACAAACGAAGACAATCAGTGCCTTGAAAAACATTTTAAGTTAAGTAGAATTTATACTCAATTTTTAAAGGCTAGTTGGATAACATTTGCTTTCTTCACATAAGTTAGAATTTGATAGTTATATGTGTTCAACAAGGTTTAATTTATCAAAATTTTATTTCTTCTCAGTTTACTACTATACAATGTTCCTGTTCCCCACTTTAGTTTCCTAATGGTTTACTTCCATGGTTAAAAAGTTAAGAAATAATATTTTAGCACAAGTGTAATAGCAATACTAATTACAAGAAGTTTAGAACCAACAAAGTTCATATAGACAGGAGATAGGAAGTTGGTTGCTTAGTTGACTGCAACTAACTACCACTTCTTTTCCTTCATATTGAATCTCAATCAAAACCGTTTACCCCTCAACTACTTCTTCAACCATAGATCATTGTACACATCCCTTGAATATCATTAGGAGATTAATGAGAGTAATGTGAAGCACTGGTAGCATTCTCCTGAACAGTAAGAATGTCTTCCCTACCTAAGACTCCAGGAGACTACCTACTTCCTGGAATGCACTTGAGAAAAATGAAGCTCCTTTCAACAAGTGCAGTCTTTTCCATCTTGAGGAGTGGTGTCTTTCTATCTTCTTCATATCTTAAATATAAGGCCTAGAAATGGCACAATTTGGAGGTAAAAATATTTTTGAAATTGTTAATGACATTAATTTGATTCTAGTCACTACACCTTTAACTCCTTTTTATTCTGAACAATGAATTATAAAAGCATCACTGTATTTTAAATCCTAGTATAAGACATCATCTAAAATCCTCCATGGATTTCATTTTCACTACATGATAAAGTTGTTTAAGTCATTCTTATCTAGCCAAGAAAAGTAGGACTGAAAAGATAAGTCACTTTCCTATTACTCAATAAGGTGTATACTTCAGGTTCTTCTGCTATAACACAACCTGTCTCATGTTCAGATATCACCTGGTTTTCTTGGAAAGTTCTTATAGGGCTGGGACATAAGAATAAATGCAATCATGATACTCTTTTTTCATTTTAATCTGTAATAGTATCTGTATGATCAACCAGTACCCATGTAGCTATGGCAGGCTAATTTGCCAGTTTACATGTATGGTAAAATTTCACACCCAACATAGACATCACTGACCATTTTCATCAGCAGAGGGTTTCTTTTTTAATTCTGGAAATAGAAAGTTAAATAATTAGTTTCACATAAATTAAATGTTAAAGAGCTTAATTCTGTCAAATATTTAAATTCATGCATTCTTAGTATTCTGTAAATCTTATGGCTGACTGGAAGTCACATTTTGTCTGTAATATGATGTAATGTGACAAGCATACAATATAATATAACATTCATGATCTCCTCTCAAGAAGATGGCAATCCAATTATAAAATTAATATGCATTTTTATGAAGAAAATTTAGCAGATGAATAGCAATAGAGCAATCTCGAAGGGTGGCTTGGAACTTAAGAATCATTAGGTGAAGAAGAAACATTTCTTTCAACATGAAGATTTTATAAAAGAACCTTAAGGGAAACAATAGGAAAATGAAAAAGCAGAGTAGACTGATCTATGCAAGAGAAAATATTGAAAAAAATCATAAAAGTTAAAATTATAATACATAGATGAGGGAAACATTCCATTCTAAGCAACACAAGAAAGTAAAGGTGAAGGAAATGGTAGTGAATTAAAAGAGGTCTTCACTTTGGGTCTAAGGAGTTTTCCCCTTGCCCTGTACTTAATGGCAAATAAATGAAAGTTTTTTAAAATTATAATTAAACATAATTTTAGGAAAATAAATCCAGGCTGTTAGAAAATAAAAGTGTGACTTTTTAACAGTGTCCTATATTATTACCAGGTAAGCTTGAGGCTAACAAATATAATTTTTTCATGGTATTGATCTGTAATCAACATACTGATAGTTTTCTAACTTATGATAACACAATAAAACCATCATTTTATTCCAGTGATCATATATTAATATATTAATAGTAATAATAATACATTTATAAATCTTAGTAATGAACTCCTAAAACATAGCTAAAAACTAACGCAAACTTATAGGTTATAGAAAAAAGAGAATGATTACAGTTCAAGTCACTATATGTTTAAATTCTTGGTTAGTAAATTTATGTATGAATGATGAGACATTTCTATTTTCTCCTATTTAATGTATCAGTTCAAAAGATGAGTCAAATAATTTTTAAAAAGTGAAAACAATTTTCAAAAGGGGGAATTAAGAATAAAAGGAAAAGAAATTGACATATGCTATAACTGTAACTTTGTTTCTGCAAATCTCCAGCATAATTTTTAGTTTTTTCCTCACTTTGATTTTCATGTTTAAATTAAAGTTAACTAGCACATAAATACATAAAACTTGTACCAATTATTGGTGTGAAATGACGTTTTAATACATGCGTACATTGTGTAGTGTTTCAGTCAGGTTAAACTTAACTATTGCCTCAAATATTTATCATTTTTTATTATAAAAGTATTCAAGATACTTCTTTGTACTGTTCATTATTGTTATCTGTAGTCACCCTACTGTACAATAATATGCCAGAATTTCTTCTATTTGTCTATAACTTAGTACTCATTGATGAATCTTTCCCATCTTCCCCTCTCCCTAGTCTCACAGCCTCTGGTAACCATCCCTGTAGCCTTAACATCTATGAGATGAACTGTTTTCAGGTTCACATATGAGTAAGATTCATGCAGTACTTGTCTTGTGGTGTCTTTTGGTTATTTCCTTAAACATAATGATCTCCAGCTCTCTTCATGTTGTTGTGAATGATGGGATTTAATTCCTTTATGGTTCAGTAGTATTCCACTGTGTGTATGTTCCTCATTTTATCTTCCGTTGATGAACACTTAGGTTGCCTCCATGTCTTGGCTACTGTTAAGTACTGTTGCAGTGAGCGTGAGATTGATGGTGTGTCCTTAATGACATGATTTCATCTACTCTGGACCTACACACTGTTGTGGGTTGCAGGGTTAGAAGGTAGTTCTATTTTTAATTCCATACTACATTTCATAATGGCTACATTAATTTACATTCACATCAACCGTATGTGAATTCCCCTGGTTCCACATCCTTCCCACCACTGATTCTCTTCAGTAATTTTGATAAGTTTTTCTTGTTGAAGTAAAAATATTTTTTGATGTGGTTTTGATTTACATTTACCTAATGCTTAATGAGACTGAGCATTTTTTCATATACCTTTTGTCCATTTGTATGTCTTCTTTCGAGAAATGTCTGTTTAGGTCTATTGCCCAATTTTTCCCATTTTAAATTGGGGTGGTATAACTATATATAATAATAATTATAGTATTCCTCACTGTATATTTGGACATGCATATGATACAACCATAATATTTGGTGGATATCATTCCCCAGTGTTTCCCCCTTCCCCTCTTCCCCTCCCTCCTGCTGGTTCCCTTCCTCTGTAATATCTCTTTGATTTTCATGAGATCCACCCTCACCTTTTCTTTTCCTTTTCCTCTCTAGTTTCCACATATGAAAGAAAACATGACTCTTGACTTTCTAAGTTTGTGTTGCTCATCTTTAATCAGGTGTTTGAGTTTTTGTTTGTTTGTTTTGCTATGGAGATTTTGGAATTTCTTATATATTCTGACTATAACCAGTTTTTTCTTTTATAATTATTGTTTGTCCTATTTAGTTATACATGTCAGCAGAATGCATTTTGATTCATTGTACACAAATGAAATACAACTTTTTATTTCTCTGTTTGTACACAATGTAGAGTCACACTGTTCGTGTAATCATACATGTACATAGGGTAATGATGTTTGTCTTATTTCACCATCTTTTATTCCCCCTGTCCCCTCCCCTCCAATTATTCCTCACGACACAATCCAACTTTGCCCCATTATTCTTTTATCACCACTCCCTTTTTATATCAGCATTCACTTATCAGAGAAATCATTTGGCCTTTAGTCTTTTGGGATTGACTTATTTCACTCAACATGATATTCTCCAACTCCATCCATTTACCTGCAAATGCCATAATTTTATTCTTCTTTATGGCTTAGTAATATTCTATTGTGTATATATACCATAGTTTGACCAGTGTATATTTGATGAGTTATTCTAAAACAATGTCATCTTTATTTTTAATTTTAAGAGTCTAAGAATTAAAATAATCTCAGTAAAAAACAAAATGAGAATTGGAGGGTATTCAGATCCATGACCACTTCAGAAGTGGAGAATTTGATCATATTTAGAAGATAGTCATGTAGGTAATGGCCTTTCTCATGCATTCATTTCATTAAATTAAAAAATCTAAAGTTTCTACTTATAATAAATTGTAGGCTTATATGATGGTAAAATTTAAGCATTTATATTATGCTATCCCTGCCAATAACAATTGCATTTTAAACTTAGAGAATATATCATTTTTAATTGACTTAACATAATCTAAGTTTAATGACATAAATGCACAGAAAAACAAATGTAAAAGATAAGTTAAGAATTAATATAAAGAAATTAAATTTGTAAATGATTACACTAGAAACAAAATAAAACCTGCAGTATTGGAATCTTTGTAATAGAATAGCTAATTATAAAACAACAATTATGATTTTTGTATTTTTTGCAAACCCACCTACCTCTGTGATAAGTGCCAATGAAGAAATCAAATGGTTCACTAAGTACTGAATTTAGCATCCCAATACCACAGAGAACAATCCTTGCTAATTGAAATGTGATACATTAACCACTTGGCAATGCAGGGATATTCTTTATTTTCCTGGAATATATGCATACTGGTAATAGCCTAAATGTTATGCTTATTTCACTGTAGAATTATGAAGGAATTAGCACTTGGCTGCTTCAAATTCTTTCTACCTTGCAGCTAAATTAAATATACAATTAAAGACTTAAAAGTGTGTGTGTGCATGTCTGTATGTGTGTTTGTCCTTTTGAGACATATACAGCATAGAAATATTTCTACTTATAGCTATTTAAAATTTATATTATTTATAAACATATATATATATATATATATATATATATGAAACATTTAGTTACTGACTATGGATAATGGATGAATAAAAATGAACAAGAATAGGTAGCAAATTTGATAGACTTAATCTCATTTTCACTGTGCATGTCAGCAAGCTGACTCATCACTGTCCTGGGCCCTATACTTCAGAAGTCCTACCTTGTAAACTACCTTTTATGACATATCTTAAGTAACTCCCTTGAACCTGGATTTATCCAACTGGCAGAGCTATTCCCTACATAACAAGGTGCAGCTCTTTCAGAATGTTACATGTCCTTCCCATGTGGCTGGCCTCAGTCAAGAACCTTGATACCATTTGAACAGTGTAATCTTGAACCTGGGTCTGGGCCCATGTAATATCCTACCTCAGTTTCTCCATTTATGAATACTCTACAACCTTCTGATGCAAGTTCATAGTATTCTAAATGTCTTCAGAATCTCTGGGTTCATGCCAAAAGTCCTTCCAGGAAGTGGCTTGGCCAGCAAATTTTACTCCCTGGTCAGCATGGTATAACTTTCTTACATCACAGGATTTCCAAATGGTGAAAAATGCTGCTTTTGGTTGACTCACCCTCTATAGGAAGCTAGAGAGTGATTTAGTCCAACCATATATGTTCATATGCTATATTTAAAGCTCTTCTGGTTACCTACACTCTCCCAAAGGCATAAGTTGGTTTCTTTAGTGGTCAACTGTACTTAGTAGAGTAGTAATTTCAGAAAGGTCCTGTTTAGCACAAACAGAAATGTGACAGTAAGATACCTTCTTTAAGACTCTTAGAGTTATCGGGTGAAAATATATTGTTTTGGGAGCAGGGAGGGGAGAGAGACACTGACTCTTGGAAAGAAGTCCAGAAAATAATTAAAATTATCAACTGAGTTTGTAGTCATAGGTTGACATGGACAGAGATATATGGCCTACAAGTCTATAAGCAAGAAAGAAAGATATAGGGAAAGGAAAATTGTGAGAAACTAGTGAAGGATAGCTGATCATGAAGTGACCTCGTCTAATATTTAATAATATGTAAGATGATAAATGTAAGAAAGTAGAAGAAATTATAACATTTAAAGCTCACATTTAAAAGAGAAGCATAACTGGCTCCTGGGTTTCTGATAATTTTTTAATATAATGTATCAACATATTCAGGGTTTAGCAAACACTTATTTCCCCTTACATACATTTGGGAGAGGGGACAGTAAAACAACAGCCACTTGAGCACCCTTTAGTTTACAAAAATCTGATATTATAATAAGCATAAAACTTGGAAGATTATGAACAAATCACCAAAATTTTTGTGTAAGGCAGGTACTATATGAACTGAACAACATTTTCTTTCTGCAGACTCTTCTTGACTCTAAAATTAATCATTTGATTTTACTCTGTGGGATGTCTCAAGGGAGAAGAGTTCTCCCACCAACCTACTGTTCTACTGGTTTCTTATTATCTGCCCAACACCTGCAGAGCTGGAGGAGAAGAAATTGTTGATATAACTATATTACTGAAATGTGTAGTTACAGTGCTAATAGACTGCCTCTTATTGAGCCTGAGCCTAACTCATCAGCATTTTAAATAGCAGTTATGGAACTGAATTTGTGAATAGACAGATGATAACAGTGACTTCAATCTCAGCCCACAGATGGCTGACTCCATTGCTCTGGATCCAAGGTGAGGCAGAACATCATGGGGGAAGGGGATGGTGGAGGAAAGCAGCTGGGAGCACGGCAGCAGGAAACAGAGAGAGAAAGAGAGACTGACCTCCCCTCACCAAGGACAAAATATAAATCCCAAAGGCAGGCCCTCAGTGACCCACCTCCTCTAGCCACACCCTATCTTCCTACAGTTACCACCCAGAATTAATGCACTCATTAGGTTAATATTCTTATTTCTACACTTTCTTGCATTATCTTACACATACCCTTTTTGGGGAACCTCATATGTAAATCATAATGCATAGTTTGGTTATTTGAATTATGCTCTTCCTCCCTTTCCCAACCCTTCTCCACCTTACTCATTTGACTTTCTCCAGACCATTATTCTCTCTTTTATTATTGTGAGTTCCCCCTAATTTCTTAAAATTATTTATTTCTTCATAGCTTCTGCATATAAGAGAAAACATTCAACCCTTGACTTTCTGTGTTGGACTTATTTCATTCAGCATGATGTTCTCTACTTCCATGCATTTACCAACAAATGACAGGATTTTATTCTTCTTTATGGCTGAATAAAACTCCATTGTGTACATAGGTCATATTGTCTTTATCCAGTTGTATGATGACAGGCATTTGGTATGGTTTCACAACTTGGCTGTTGTGAACTGTGTTGCTATAAGTATTGAGTGACTGTGTCACTATAGCAACTGATTTTAGCACTTGAGATAGCTGAGTCATATGGTGGTTCATCCCTAGTCCTTTGAGAAATCTCTGGACCACTTGCCATAGTGGTTGTGCTAATTTGTAGTCCATCAACAATGCATAAGTGTACCTTTTTTCCCATATCCTCACCTAAAGTTATTACTTTTTGTATTTTTTTATTACTGCTTTCTTACCGGATTGAGTTGAAATCTCATTGTAATTTGAATTTGCATCTCCTTGATTGCTAAGGATGTTGAATTTTTTTCATATATTTGTTGGACATTTGCATTTCTTCTTTGAAGAAATGTGTGTTTGGTTCTTTTTTCCATTTATTGATTGGAGTTTTTTTGGTGTTAAGTTTTTTGATTTCTTTATATATTTTGTTTATTAACCCATCAGAAGGTGTCAAATATTTACTTCCATCATGTAAGCTATTCCTTAATGTTCTTGTTTTCTATGCTGTGCAGAAGCTTTTTAATTTGAAGACTTTCCACTTATTGATTCTTGGTTTTATTTCTTTAGCTTTAGGAATCTTATTAAGGAACTCAGTGCTTGGGCCAATATGTTGAAGCGTTGACCCTATGTTTGCTTGGGCAGTGTTTCCAGTCTATTCCTATGTCTTTTATTCATTTTAAGTAGTTTTTTGTGCAGGGAGGGATATAGAGATCTACTTTCATTTTGCTACATATTGATATCCTGTTTTCTGCCTATCCAAGAGCATGGTAGGTCTTTCCCAATTCTCATTCTTCAATATCTTCTTTTTTTTTTTTTTTCCTCTCTTTAGCTCTCGATTTCTTCTTACCCTGATTTTGTCTTATTTAACATAATACTCAGTAACTGCTACTTTTGCCTGTGGATGGCGTGCTTCTAAAGTAATTGTTTTCCTCCCAGGATGCTGGATTGTGTCATTTTTGAAAGTGAAGGGTCTTGATAGCCTCATATGTTCACTATTAGGCCCAGGAAGTTCTTCAATTACTTTTGTTAGTATTCTATAATTGTCACTCTTGAAACCATTCATATTCTTGTTTAAATTTATTCCCAAGTATTTTATTTTATTTCAAGGATATTGGGAATGGAATTGTTTTCTTGATTTCTTTCTCAATAGATTCATTATTGGAATATAGAAAAGTTATTGGTTTTTGAATGTTGACCTTGTATCCTGATACTTTGGTGAATTCATTGTATCTAGGAGTCTTTTGTTGGGGTATTTTAAGTCTTTCAATTATAGAATTATCATCAGCAGAGATAATTTGACTTTTACTTATCATTTGTATCCCTTTAATTTCCTTCTCTTGCCTAATTGCTTTGGCTGGAGTTTCAAGAACTAGATTGAATAGGAAAGGTGAGAGTGTACATCCTTGTCTTGTTCCTGATTTTAGAGAAACTTCTTTCAGTTTTTCTCAAATCAGTTTAATGTTAGCTTTAAGTTTGTCACATATTGTCTTTGTGATGATGAGGTATGTTCCTTCTTTTCCAATTTTTTTCCAGTGATTTTAACATGAATGGGTGCTGGATTTTAACATAGATTTTTTTTTTTTTACTTACCTATTGAGATATTCATGTGATTTTTCTCCTTGATTCTATTTATGCGATGAATTATATTTGTTGATTTGCTTTTCTTGATTTGGTCTGTTGAACCAAACTTGCATTCCTGGAATGAAATAAATTTGATCATGGTGAATAACCTTCTTAATGTGTTTTTGAATAAGGACTGCTAATATTTCATTAAGAATATTTGCACCTATGTTCATCAGGAATATTAGTCTGTAGTTTTCTTTCCTTGATATGTCTTTCTCTGGTTTTACTTTTAGGGGATTACTGGCTTCATACAATGAGTTTTAGCATGTTCCCTCTCCTTCTATTTTATAGAATAATTTCAGGAATATTTGACTAGTTCTTTAAAGATCTGGCAGATTTCAGCTAAGAATCTGCATAGCTCTCAGCTTTTATTTGTTGAAAGGCTTTTTATTATTATTTCAATCTTATTGCTTAATATTGGTTTGCTTAAATTTTCTATATCCTCTTGGTTCAATTTATGTAAATCATATGTGTCTAGAAATTTGTTCTTATCTTCCAGATTTTCCACTTTTTTGAAGTAAAAGTTTTCAAAATACTTCCTAATGATTCTCCAGATTTCATATTTCAGCAATGTCTGTGGTGATATCTCCTTTTTCTTCTCTAATTTTGTTACTTTGGATCACTTTCTTATTTTTTTTTATTTGTCTGTATTAGTTACATGTGACAGTAGAATATATTTTGACATGTTATATACATAAGAAATGTATTTCCCATTCTTCTGGTTGTACATGAGGTGGAACTACATTGGTTGTGTATTCATAAATGTATATAAGAAAGTAATGTCTTTTTTTTTTGTAGTGAAATCAAGTACAGTTTATTTAAGAATTGGAAAGAATAATCAGTATCTGTGAAAGAAAATCCAATTGAAAATATTTAAATAAACATTTCTGTATGTAAAAAGAGTAGAATAATTACTCTGTAAGCCCCTCTCCTTGCGACGGGATGGGCTGCCTCCACTCAGGCTGGTGGGGTCTTCTGGGCCCAGGACAAGCAGCCACAGAGTGAGCGCTTCACACCACATCAGAGAGGTGAGGTCTCTAGCCCTGCTGAGCCACTAGGAAGGCCAACTACAGTGGGTGCAACTACCTAAGGCAGTGAGAAGGTGCAGAGGGAACGGGGGCTCACTGTGCCTGTGGCAGGATGTGACCAAGGAGTTCTGGCTGAGACCTCACCAAGTCTGACACTGACACACTGACAGTGGTCTAAGAACGCCTTCCCTGTCATACCAATCCCCAGTTGGTAAGCAAGTGGGAACAATCAATAAAGCCTACTTTCTAGGCTCAAGAAGCAGCTCACACCAAGGAGGGACACCAGGGACGTGCCCTTTGTTTTCTACCCCAGAGGCTCACCTTCTACTGCTTTGCCAACACTTTGCTCAGCAGTGGCCTACAGATCTTCATGAAATGTTTCATTTTATGCTGTTTCAAAGTAGCTTGCTTTCTGTACAATACCCATTCTTTATTTAAGAATCTCCACTTTCACACTTGCAAAGAAATCTGACAGTTTCTCAATGTGAGAAAACTGGTAATGTGGACTTTACAGCGAGTACCCAAAAAGCCTTTGCTCACTGACCTGATTTTCTGCCCTGGGCCTGTCACTGCTATGTTTGTAAATTTAAAAAATAATCTCAACAGCAGCAGGCGAGGTCAATCCACAGTTCACCTTTCATCCCTAAGCCATGGCTGTCTCCTGCCCTGGGACTACAGTGAGGATAGGAACATTCTCACTACCATGCCATGGGAATTACTTTTTAAAACAATGCAATGTCAGCCTTCAGTGGTATGAAGCAGCATCACTGTGAAACCTCAAGACTTAGGATCCTTTGCTCCTGGGCCTGGAAAGAAGGTAAGCTTATTGGCCTCCAGCAGATGGATGCTGACATTAAATGCCAACACCCAGCCTTACCACCCATACACCAGGGACCATCATTAGCTGCTCTCCATCCATCAAAAACAACTTCATGGCCCCCAGGGGGAATGGAGGCTGGGTCCAGTCTTGCTTAGATACAGTGAGAAACAATTTCACCTCAAAAAGCTGGGGATGGCTGCCAAAACCCCAACCACGCCCTCTGTCAGTCTGCAGTCCTGGTAAGGGAAGTTCGCTTCAGGTAAGTGAGGTCTGGAAACACTGACTGACCTGACTCAGGGTCCCAGAGTGAGTGTGTTCGAGCTGTGTCCCGTCAGACACGGTTCCCACCACAGGAACTCAGTGCTGCTGCAGCCATGGACTTGCCAGAATGCCCTGCAAGCCCCTCGTGAGGGTCATGGCTCTCAGACCAGCAAGCATAGTGCTGGTAGTCGACAAACCCATAAGCCTCTTTGGTATACCTAACAACAAAATATTAAGCCATGAGATCTAGAAATAAGCCATATTTCTGAGCTGGGAAAATGCTCTGTCAAACATACACTTTAGGCATGTGCACAGCTAACCAGGTTCAGTCCACCTCCATGTAGTTCACTGTGTGAGTTCATCGTGTCATCCCTCTCATCTAAGTATGAAGAATGTTCAACACTGTCTGTCTACACAACACCCGTGTGAGGTAGGTGGTATTGATTCCATTCTGCAGATGGGGAGGTCTGAGCAAGGGTTCAGAGGCTCCTCCAAAGCCATGAGGCATGGTAGTGACCGAGCAGTGCTCTGGGCACACACCAAGGCCACCTTCACATTCGTGCTTCATTTGTGCCACTACAAACTGCCAGGAAGGATTTCACAAGGAGACCAAGTTCCTGTCCAGCCCAGGACTAGGCAAAGGTCTCGCCTCTTAAGGCTTTGAGGCTTGACTCAAGAAGCCAACTGCTCTCCCCAGAATGCAAAACTAAAATGCTGACTGAACCTCAGTTGTGAGAATCTGCTTTACGGAAGATGTTTGAGTTGCTTTGCCTGAATTTGCAGTTGTACGTGCTGCAACCCCTTTAGAAAAGATTGCCTGATGCAGCACAGGGGGAGAATGTAATTTTGGGAGAGAAAAAAAAAATGCTTCATAGATTTACATTGAAACACAAAAATATAAGCTATTAAAATGAGAATAAAACCCCAAATAAATGGACCAATATTTCTCAGCGTTTCATGATGCCTTGCATGGAGCAGGCATTCAGTAAGCATTTGCTGGAGAAAGGAAAAATAAACACATCTTTGACTTGCCTGTCAGGATAACAGGAGAGCAGGAACAAAAACCCCAGGAAAGCCAAGGGCCCACAGTCCCCTGGCCTGGGGTGCCCATGGTCACACAATGCAACACAGCCAAATCAGAGAGGGCTGTGCTTACTTGCTGCCAAATCAAAGCTGGAGCTCAAAATACCAAATGAGCACTTTTAAATTTATGCTGCTATTTATAAAAAATAGCTGTGTAAATACGACTAAGCCAAAGTGTCATATAAGGAAGAATCCTTAGAATTGGATAGATTTCATGCACTAAGGACAGAATAAAGAGGTAAAAACTGTGCTGTTGTTTTTCAGTTAAAGATTTTCAATGCATTTTTTTAATGCGGCAACACCCACCACTGTGGCTGAGGCAGAAGCTCTGCTACAATCAACATCTACCTCTCCTGAGGAGTCCTGGGACAATGCAAATACACTGTGGCTTCAGGGGCACTGGATTGTGGCCTGGATTCTCACCAGGTCACTGTAGAAGGGGTACTGATGAATATTGCTGTAGTTTGTTTCTTGTTCATTGTTAATCTATGTCTACCTTGATTCAGCACAAGAACAGATTGCTCCCGTGGGTCCTTTGGTCCTAAGGCCTTCTGACCATTTGGTCTTGGGGTGACATTCCAGAAGAGTAATTAGTGACATATAAAATGACTAAGAAAATTCATTCCTCAGTGGCCAACTGAAAGCAGTTTTGTCCTGGGCTACATGGGGCCAGAGGCCCTTGGTCTCTCGAGGCCCCCGCCCATCATAGCTCCACCTTGACTCCCTTTATGAAAGGCAGACCTGTAGGCACCCTCTTCTTATACTCCAGGTACTCCTCTCCAAAGAAGTGAATCAGGGATATTTCTTCTTCCTCTGTTCAATCACGGAAGAATCGCCACACTGTCAGGGCATAGACAACACCACAGATGGGGTTACACATCATCACCTGGGTTCCAATACTCCAATAAAACCATCCCACATAGAAAGGGTGCCGGAACCAAGCATACACACCACTTGTCACCAGAGTATGGGTATCTGACCTCTCGTTCTGCACCACGTGGTTGAAGTTGGAACCAGCTATAAACATGGCAGCTTTCCTCAGGCATTCTCCAAAGAGCACCATCAGCAGCCCCGTGGCACTGAGCCAGGTGATCTGCTTCAGTTCAGTCAAAGTGATTCCAGGAAGACTGGCTAAAACTTAGCAGTATGCCGCAGCCAAACACAAAGTCAAGGAAACAAGCTCGGATGGCTGGTAAGGGCTGCCGGTAGAGCAGCAGCAGCAGCAGCAGCAGCGCATTGAGCCAGGTCACATAGAGCGCCAGCCCAGTGCGGCCCTGCAGGCCGGCGCGCGTGAGCAGCGGCAGCGCGAGCACCGAGGCGCCCAGCAGGAAGGTGGCGAGGCGGAGGCGCGCCTTGGAGCCCGGCAGAGCCCGCGGAGCGCAGCCCGCCATGGAGCAGGGCGGCTGACCAGCCCGAGGCTGTCGAGCGGGCAGCGGCGCCCACAGTAGCCAGGGAAACCCGCCGGCTGCGCCTGCGCCTAATGTCTTTTTTATCTTACTGTTTTCTATTCCCACTTGCCCTCCTTTCCCTTCATTCCCCTTTTTCTAATTCAAAGTACTTCTAATCTTCCCTACTTCCCACCCCATTGTGGATTTAGCACCCATATATCAGAGAAAACATTCAACCTTTGGTTCTTTGGGATTGGCTTATTTCACTTAGCATGATAGTCTCCAGTTCTATCCATTTACCAGCAAATGTCATTATTTTTTTAATAGTTGAATAGTATTCCATTACATAAATGTACCACATTTTCTTCATCCATTCATTTGTTGATGATTCCCCTAGGCTGAGACCATTGTTTAGCTATAGGGAATTAAGTTTCCGTAAACATTACAGTTTGGCTAAGAATTTATCAATCTTGTTTATCTTTACAAAGAACCAACTCTTTGCTTCATTGATCCTGTGCATTGTTTTTTTATACTAAATTTCATTAATCTGAGTCCTTATTTTAATTATTGCTTGATCTACTGGTTTTAAAATTAATTTATTCTTGCTTTCCTAGAACTTTGAGATGTAACATTAGGTTGTTCATTTGAGATCTTTCTAATTCGCATCTAAATGTGACCTGCCATTTTTCTCTTGCAGTTTTAAATTTCTCTTTGTCCTGCATATTAGACATTTTAATTTAAATATATCTTATAGGGGATCTCTTTTGATCTTATCTATTTGGAATTCTGAATATCTCTTGTATTTGGATGCCCTTTTCATTTTTGAGGTTTTGAAACATTTCTGATATTATTTCACCAAAATGATTATGCATGCCTTTAGTTCGAATATCACTTCCTCCATTGATGCCAAAGATCCTTAGATTTGGTCTCTTCATGTTTTCCTATATTTCCTAATCATTCTGGTCATGAACTTTTATTGTCTTCATTGCTAAATTTTCAAGATTATATACCTTGTCTTTGAGATCTGAAAATCTGTCTTCTTTGTGATTCAAACTATTAGTGATATTTTCCATTGAATATTTTTTCCCCTCTTCACCTCCTTTATAGTTCTCAAACACCAGAGGGAGAAGGGGCTTGGTTTTCCCTGACTCTGCTTTAAAACCTCATGGCTTTCTGTCCCATATGGAAGGAGGGGGACGTGGAGGATGATTTTGGTGAAGTCCCTGGACTCTTGCTGCATAGAGGAGACTCGGTGGGAGGAGATACCTTCGCACGCTGTGAAGTCCCTGGCTGGTCTTAACCGAGGTGGACGGTGTGCTACCTCGTTCACCACCAGGAGGCTACTGTTCCCTCTGGGTTTTGTTTTGTTTTGTTTTGTTTTGTTTTGTTTTGTTTGTTTTTTCCATTTAGAGGTGCTGGTGGGCTGGGAGGGGGTTGGCAAGGTGTTGCGAGTACAGAAATAGTGTGGAATTTCCGTGGCTGAAGCAAGATCGGGGAGGCCTGGAGCTGTCAGCAGAGAGGATCATCTGTCTCCACTGAAAGTCCGGTGGGGCCATGAGGAGTTTGGGGTCCTGGGTCCCCTTGAGCGAAGACTGGGGGAGGGGAGATTACGCAGCCGAGGCAACAGTTAAAGCAGTGGGAGGTGTTCCTTTTCTCATCTGCCAAGGAGTCCCTTCCTCCCAGTTCGGAGCACAGGGTTTTGGAAACGCTGCTGTCTCCTTCAGGGTATGCACACCACTCCGCTATGGACAGACTCCAGAATTGAACTGTTTGTCGTGGAACTGGGGACAGCAGCAGATCTGGGTCAACTGCATAGATAGGGACCGTTGGGAACCTCTCCCAGAACGAAATTCCAGAAATTACCGGAGGGACATAGCAAAGCGAAAAGGGAAGAGGGAGTAGTAAAACTAGGTTTGTCTTTCCCAATTCCCCCTCCCTGTCCTTCCTCAGCCCTCTCGCCGGGGCGCCCCCTCCAGGCGGCAGTGCTCAGCACGTCTTCAGCACCTGTTGCAGATGGAGGCGCACATCGGTGGCCGTTTCCCAGGGCACCACGCTGGCGCGGAAGGAGCTGGGCTCGACCTTTTGTGCCTCCTGAATGAGGCGGTGCATGGGGTAACCACGGCGCGGGAAGGCCACATCACCGCCGCCAGCAGCCCCATCGGGCAGAAATCTTTCTCACCATCGCCCACGTAGAAGAGGCTCGAAGTGCACACCATCGTGGGCCCGCTCCCGCAGGTAGTCGCTGAGCACCTTATGCTTGCACATGTTGCCTGGGCAGCGCGTGCAGCTGTGTGTGTGGAAGGGCCGCAGCACCAGTAGTCCCCGAGCGTCAGGCCCGGAGGAGTTGCTGAAGTTGCGACGGAAGAGGCAGTGGTGGCCGGCTGCACGCAGGGCGCTCTCCACACGGAAAAAGTGTTGGCATCCGAAATGAGAATAACCTGAAGCAGGAGCCCTGCTTGGCCACAAACTGTAGCAAATCTCCCATACCCGGAGACAGGGGGATGGCCTCGTAGACAGCGCACAGGTTCCGCGGCCGCACGCCCTGCTCACCCAGGTACTTGAAGATGCGCTGCATGTACTGTTGTAGAAGCCCTCGCAGTAGGTGGCTCTCAGGCTCTCTGGCAGTCGCTGGCCTGGCGCAGCGCGCACAATCGAGTCCTCACTGTTTTCTCCACGATGGTCTCGTCGAAGTCGAAGGTCAGGAGGAAGCGCGGTGTGCTGTCCCTAGTCAGGCATCGGAGGCCAGCAACTGGAAGACACCCAGTCATTGTCAATGCATCACCCTGAGCACCACCTCTAGGGACTCTGTTGACTTCCAGTCATTGTCCAGAGCTCCTCTGGCATCTTTGTCCTGAGTGATCGAATCCTTTTGTGGTCACCAAAAGGGTCTCCAAAAGAGGTCAGGATCTCTGAGTTTCTCCCTCAGGGGGAATTTGGGGGGACGCGGTGTCTTATCCACCCCCGGATTTCTGGGCTTCGGCTCACGAGTCCCTCCAGTCCAGAGGGACCGTGGATGATGTGCGTCTAAGTCGTCCCCTCCACCTGCCCCCCATCCCCCTCCATTGAATGTTTAATTTGATTAACTGATTATTTTATTTCCTGGCTATCTGTTTGATACTTCTTAAGACTATTTCTTTATTGAAATGATCTTTTACTTTCTGTATTTTCTCTTACTTCACTTTCTATCTCTTGTTTAATTCCTTGATCATTTTAACCATTGACTCTTTGACTTGTTTGGCATTTTGTCATTTCAATATCTGAGGATTCAGTTCTTAGGGATTTTAAAGTTTCGGAGGCATTTTATTTCCTTGTTATATCATGTTTTCTGTATTTCTATGTTGAATTTGTGAATTTTTCTGAATAGATCTTACTCCCACTGTTGACTGGAAGAATTTTTAGTAGGCTACTTTAATTGTATTATATGTTTTAAGCACTGGGAGTAGCTCTGTTTCAGAGGGTTCAGTCAACATGTCCTTAGTATTTTGATCAATTATTTATACTCCTTTAAGGGGAACTGATGATCACCTATAACTTAAGAGCAAACCCTATACCAGTAAATCTAAATTTGTTAAAATATTTTCTAAATCTCCACTGTGTTCAAAGTGTAATAGGAAAATAGTACACCGAAATAGGTATTTTGGTATTAAAATACCTATTAGGTATCGAAATTTTGGTATTAAAAAATAAAATTGTTATTATACTTACCTAGGACATGAAAATAGAAGAGAAAGAAGAGGCCATGTGAAAGAAGAAGGATGAGAACAACAACAACAAAAAAAACTAAACAACTAAACAAGCCAGCAAAATAAAATCTAAACCAAATAGTCAGATACATCTACCCACACCCTTGAAAAATAAAAAATCACATACACTCATGTAAACCCACATAAATAAAACGTCACAAAACCCAAAACTACCTCAGGGTGGAGAAGGGCAGAAATAGGCAGGAAATAGAAAAGTGATGAGCAAAAAAACAGGATGGGAATATAAGATAGTGTTGAAGAAAGCAAGTACAGAAACAGATTGGAAAGGTCCAATTAGTACAAAATTATAAATTTGAAAATTAAAATCTAGAGATAAAGGCACCCATTTGAACCCTAGATGTTTGGATGGGTGAAACAATATGTTCACAGGGCCAAGGACACTGTTTCAACACTAAAAGTAGAAGGGGCTGAGGATGTGGCTCAGTGCCTGAGCACGACTGGGTTCAATGCTCAACCCCACAACAACCAAAATGAAGCAAAACACAATTATCTTGAAGCAACTACAGAGGAACGAAATATTAAATGGGAAGTGGTTGGTGGTGAGGAAAAAGGATAGATAGGAGAGGTAATGGCAAAGAGAAAAAGAAAGTAATGAAAGATTATAATCATTATAGGCAAGAATAGCATAATAGTGTGGATATTTTCCATTTATCACATTATAACTTTACCAATACAAAATGCATAAGAATGAATTAAGGAAATCAATTTCTGATAAGATAGGAGGATAAGAGAATCTATCAAATCAATGCACAAGGTTATACCAATGAAATAAAGAGTCAAATAATTATATGCTACTTAATATACATAAATCACAATATATAAATATGTTAATTATATTATCATATACTAACATATAGTAATTATATAATAATTAAAGAGTCAAAAATTATTCCATGTTGATATTTCTGAGAAAGGAATTGTTAGTGAACCATTCTGGTCCTGAGTCATGTGTGTTAGTTGCTTTGTATTTAAATCTTCTTTTGGCTCAAACTGTGCATATTTCTGATAGAGATGTCAGAAGTTCTTGAAAGCTTTATGATTCCATTTTTCTTTTCCCTTAGTACGCCAGAAGGGGGTTTCCTATGCCCAGTGTTGTTGTAGAATATTACTCTTATTTTTTAAACCAGCTTATTTTTCTGAATAATAATAACTATATATATATATTCAACAACTATACATATGTGTATACATATACACATATGTGTGTGTATATATATTCCTTTGTTTCTTCTGCACACTGCCTCTCTGAATTGGGATCCAACTCTTCTCTGCATGGTTGAACAACTGTTGATCCAAATCAATCAAGGTCCAGTCAGTTATTGGACTGTTATTCACCCACCAATTTCCACCAACCTTCTTTTTCTTTAAAAATTCAAATTTAGTAGCATTTGTTAGTGATTGTTTAGGTTTATGAAATCTATCCTTTAATTTCCATTACTATCATTTCTTTACTATCCTTGCATTACTATCATTTCTTGCATCCCATTCTTTCCTTCTAAATATTATATTCTTTCATTTTGATAGTTGTTTCACTGATGATATTTGAGTATTGAGTTACCTTAATATTTATAAGTTTTCATCTGAAAATCTTCATATCATTTTTACACTTTCACGAATGTTAAAATGGACATAGGATTTTAGATTAAGAATTTTTTTATTCACTCTTTGAGACTATGTTATATTATTATGGATTATATTATTGCTGATGAGAAATTCATCATCAATTCGACTTTCATTAATTTGGAACTTAAGTCTTCAATTCTGGATATTTCTCATCCATGCTCACTGAGAAATGGGATTTAAAAAAAAACACACAGAACATTCCCATTAAATTTATCTTTTTTTTTTTTTTCCCAAGTAGTGGTGATTGAATCTAGAGCCTTACACATGCTAGGGAAGTATTCTACCACTGAGCTTCATCCCCAGCCTTATCTTCATTTCAAATAGTTATAATTATATGTGCTTATACTGTTTATTAAATTTTTATAATTTTCATACAATTATTTATCCAGATTAATATCATTGAGGTTTTCAGATATATATAAAAGTTTACATATTATTTCATTAGTAACAACTGCAACTTAACATGGTCAGTGAAATTTTTATTCAATTTTAAATTTTATTTGATATGCAAAAACATTAAAAATTGTGCATACTAATGGGGCGCTATGTGATGTTCTGATGCATGTATATATTGTGTAATGTTTAAATGAAGTTAAAATATTTATTTGCTCAGATTTTTTTTTTTTTTTTAATGTGCAAACATTTAATTTTAAACTGATGATCACGGAGCTACCACCACCCTCCATGGCCAATTCAGCAGGTCATGAGGCTCTGAGCTACCACTTGGTGTCCACCGGGCTCCAGAGATAGTCGCTGATGAATTTCTTGGAGAGTTGGGTGCTGTCCAGGTGGATGGGCTGAGCCATGCTGGGGCCATTGATGGATGCCTTTGATCATTCCTGGCTTGCTCTCTAATCCCATTCGATTTTACTAATTCGGTGATAAAGTTGAGCCACATACACAGCAGAAGGGATGGTGACCATCGTGTCCTCGTCAACCTCTCTCTCCTGTCTTTCCAGATCGGCCTCAGGCTCCCTGAGCTCCTTCAGCTCTCTGGTGAGCTGAAGGAGGCTGGCCTGCAGGCGAGCGTCGTCCTCGGTCGCCTTCCCGAGCTCGGCTTCCAACCGCTGCCGCTCCGCTCTCCCCTCACACGCGCTCCTTTTACACGCGCTCCTTTGAGTCAAGAAGGCTCTGGGCCACCTCTTCCTCTGAAGCCAGGGTCTCTCGCAGCCGCTGCTCGGCGCAGTCTTGCGTCTCCAGCAACCCCTCCAGTATCTGCTCCTGGCGCCCCAGTAGCCGCAGCCGCTGAGCCTCGGCGCGATTAGCGCCCAGCAAGCTCAGCGGTCCCTGGCTCACCTACTCAATATCGTGGAAGGCAGCCATGATGATGCCAGTCCTGAACCCGCGCAAATTCGACTGGCTTGTTGTTTCTTTATGGTTAAAACAATAAAAGTTTCTTCCAGCTTTTAAAAATTTACCATGTTATTGTAATCTACAGTCACCTTACTGTATGATGACACACTACAAATTCTTACTCTATCTGATGAGAGCTTAATACGCATTGATCAACTTTTTTCCTTCCCTTGTTCCACCCTACTCTATCCAGTCCCTGGTAGCCACCACCATTCCATTTTTTTTTTTTTTTCATTTTATTTTTTTGGCACCAGGGATTGAACCCAGTGGTGCTTAACCCACAGAGCCACATCCCCAGCTGTCCCCACTCATGCCTTTTTATTGAGACAGAGTCTTGCTAAGTTGCTTAGGGCTTTGGAATCCTCCTAATTCAAACTTTTGTGTTGCTGGGATTACACGTGTGTGCCACATCACCCAGCCACCATTCTATTTTTTAACTTCTATATCAACATTTTTAGATTTCACACGAGTGAGGTGCTTGTGGTACCTTAGCCATTAAGTAACTAGCTTATTTCACTTAACATAGTGAACATAAGTTCTGTACATGTTGTTACAAATGACAGGATTTCATTATTTTTTAAGGTTGAAAAATATTTCATTGGATATATGTACACATTTTCTTTACCCATTCATCAGTTGATGAACACTAAAGTTGCTTGCATTTCTTGACTATTTTGAATAATGCACTAATAAACGTGAGGGTGCACATGTCTCTTCAATATACTGATTTTACATTTCCCTTGGATATGTGCCCAGTAGTGGGATTGCTTGATCATATGCTAGTTCTATTTAATTTTTGAAGGACTCTCTATAAAGTTTTCCACAATGGTTCCACTAATTTATATTTCTCTAAAACAGTGGGCAAGGATTGGATTTTCTCTATATCCTCTCTGTCCCTTGTTAGCTTACTCATATTCATAACAGACAAGCAAAATGGGGTGAGGAAATACCCCATGTGATTTTGAAAGATGTTTTCCTGATGATTTTAAAATTAGTTTATTCTCATTAGTACACTACTGAGTTTTTGGAGTTCTTTATATATTCTGGATAGTAAATCATTGTCAGGTGTATAATATGCACATATTTTCTACTATTCTTAGATTGACTCTTCACTGTTGATTGCTGTGTAGAAACTTTTTGCTCGATGTTATCCAAATTGTCTATTTTTACATTTTTCTCTGGGCATTGGGGATCTTTTCTAGAAAAGTACTTATTCATTCCAATGTATTAAAATATTCACCTATTAGTGAATATTTCACTACTAGTAGATTCAGGGTTTCAGTCCTCACATTTGAGTTTTTCATCCATTTTGAATGGATTTTTGTAACTTCTGAAAGATAAGAGTTCTGTTTCGTTCTTTTGTATGTGAGTATCCAATATTCACAGTACCATTTATTGAAAAGTGATCTTTTCTCAATGTGTGTTTTTATCACCTTTGTCAAAAATCAGTTGTCTATAGATACGTGGATTTACATGTAGGTTCTCTTTTGTGCTCTGTTGGTCTGTGTGTCTGAGAGTTAGTATCAATTTTTTCAAAGTTTGTGTAACTCAGGGTGAAACTGTCTAGTCCTGGGATTTTCTTTGATTGGACAGTTTTTTATTATTGATTCAATCCTGTTACTTGTTATTAGTGGGTTCAGGTTTTATATTTTTCATGACTTGATCTTGATAAGGTGTATGTATCCAGGAACTTCCTATTTTTTCTATATGTCAATTTGTTGTTCAAATTTGTTGACATATAGTTGCTCATAATAATCTCTAATGAACTTTTAAAATTTTTGTTTAGGTTTTAATGTTTCCCTTTTCTTGTCTGATTTTATTTGAGTCTTTTCTCATTTATTTAGTTCAGTTGAGGGTTATTTTCCTACTTCTATATGTTTAAGGAACTGGTTTTTTGTTTCACTGATCTTTTTTATTTTCTCTTTTAGACTCTATTTCATTTATTGCTGTTCCTTGCCTTGTTCATTATTTCTTTCCTTCTATGAAATGTGACTATTTTGCAGTTCTTATGTTAGTAGTTCCTTGACATGAAGTAATATGTTGTTTACTTCTTATATTTCTACATTTTTGATATAGGTCTTGATTACTATAAACTTTCCTCTTAGTACTACCTTTGGTTTATCTGTGAGTGTTGATAAGTTGTATCTCCATTACTATTAGTTTCAATTTTTAAAAATTGTGATCATAAAGACAAGAAAAGAAAGAAAAAAGGACAAATATGCTAAAAAGAAAAGTCCATACTTAAACTCTATTTCTTACAACTTTTTGAATTTTTAATTGTGTCTGATTTTACATCTTTCTTGTTTCCTCTCTCTTAACATACTAATGTATCTATTATTATATTAATCATTCTGCTTAGTCTTCTTACTAAAAATAATAATAATTTATACATCATATTTACAATATTAAAGAACTCTGAATTGGTATTGCTAGTCTTAACCATGAGTTTTATACCTTCTCAAAATTTTCTTCTTTGTCATGAACATCACTTTCACTTGAAAGAAATCCCTTTCCCATTTTTCATAGAAAAGGAATGACAGAGCTTTTATCTTGCTTTTTGCTTCTGTTTATGCTTCCTTCATTTCTGAAGAGTGTTTACCTGGTTATGGTGTTCTCAGTTGGCATGTTTCTGTTGTTTTATTTTCCTTCAGTACTGGGAAAATCTCATTCCACTCTCTACTGTTCTATAAGGTTTCTGCTAATAAGTCCTCTATCAAGAGAATTGAGACACCCTTCTGCATTACTTCTTTTGTCTTGCTGCTTAGAGGATTTTCTTTTCATAATTCAACTTGAGAGCTTGATTGTATATTTTAGAGTAGACTTGATTGAGTCAAATTTGACTGAGGACTTTTAATTTCTTGTACTTGGATATTTCTAACCTTCTCTAGGTTGGGGAAATTTTCTGTTATTATCTTCTGAATAAATTTTCTATTCATTTGATATTCTTAAGTCCCACTTGAACCCTAGTGACACAAATGTTTGATTTTTTAGTGGTGTACCAAAGTTCCCATAAACTTTCTTCATTCCTCTGCATTTTCTATTTTTCTTCCAACTGTATTTTCCAATACACTGTCTACAAGTCCACTATTTCATTTTTCTTTTGATTTACTGCTATTGATTCCTTATTGTACATTTTAATTTCACTTCATATATTTTTTAGCTCAAGGATTTTTCTGCTTGATTTAAAAAAAACTGTTTACATCCATTTGGTAAGTTTTTCTGTATTTAATAGATTCTCTCTTCTTTTTAAAGCTCACTGAATTTCCTTTAAAATTTCTTTTAAATTCTCCATCAGAGGGTTGTCCCATAGTGATTGCTATCTGATCAGTTTCTAGTACCATATATTGACCATTATATGAGGTCATGGTTTCTTTAAAGATGTTGATTTTTCTTGGTAAGCAATATAATCTGGGGATTGGAGAACTGTATTTTTTTCACTATTTCAAAATCTGATTTTATTTGTGTCTTTCTGTCCTGAAATTCCAAGCAAGCTGCTTACTTTCTCTGAGCCTGTGATCACTTCTACTATTTCAGCACTGAATGGTACCCAAGTTCAGGTTTTTCGGTAATCTTTTATTGGTGTTATCATTATTTCAAAACTAAATGGTTTTCCATGCAAGGTTTATCCCCAATCTGCAGTTGATGTATTCTTCAGAGTGAACAAGGAAAGTACCTAGAAAAGATAATCTACCTCCACAGCTTATTTCTGTGTCCATATTAGGCCCAAATACCTCCTCCGCCTGCCTGTGATCAAGGACTTGGGGATTCTGCCCAGATATAGATGATTGTGACTGGAACACAATTTCAATAGATCAGGGTCATGGGTCTCCCCACAGCTCTGGGTTAGATCCATACACTCCAGGGTTAGGGCTGGGGTCCATTAGATTCCACCCAGTGTTAGCTTTCACCAGCCTTGGTGTCAAATTTAGGGGCAATTCCTGTGGTTACTACCTTGTCCTACTTCCAGCAAATGGGATCTTTTCCATGCTGTAATAATGCCCAAGGTTTGGGTAATGTCATCAAAAGCAGTCCCTCAGTTTCTTAGGTTGATGATTAACTGCCTTGTGAGTAGATTCCATAATCACAAGGATCTGAACAATCTAAGGGTTGGCTCCAAGGCCCATACCATAGCTATCATTGATGAAGGCCAAAACCCAAATATGCCATACCAGGGCACAGGTCTCTGCCTGGTGCCAGGACAGGTCTAGAGCCCCATCAGTAAGTACAGACTAGATAATAATTGTACTGCCCAAGGTTAGGAATGGTTGCTAGAGACAGTCCTTTGGCCATCAAGACTGATATTAAACTGAATCGCACACAGTCATAGGTACCTGCAGTTTCAGGAATGTGTGTGCCCTAGGATAACCCTAAGACTGGAAACTATGTAGGCCATTAGGGTTTAGGTAGGAAGTGTCCCCCAAAATCTCATGTGTTAAACAATGCAACAATGTTCAGAGGCGAATTGATTAGATTATGAGAGTTGTAACCTAAACAGTGGATTATTCCACTGATGGATTAACTGGGTGGAAACTGTAGGCAGATAGGGTATGGCTGGAGAAAGTAGGTCACCAGAAACATGACATTGGGGAATACATTTTGTCCCCAGTGAGCACAGCTTTCTCTCTTGGCTCCCTGTTTGCCATGTTCTGAGCTGTTTGCCTCTGTCATTCCCTTTTGCTTTTATGTTCTACCTTACCTGTTGCCTAGAGCTATGGAGTTAGCCAACCATGAACTGAACCTCTGAGACCATGATATATAATAAACTTTTCCTCTTCTAATAAGTTGCTCTTGCCAAGTTTTTTGTTCACAGCAGTGCCAAACTGACTAAAACACAGACTGAAACTTTAGTCTAGCTGGCTGATTTCAGCCTGATTCTGGGATAGACTTAGAGGTTCTATCTACATGCTTTAGCCTATGTGTGGGGCCTTTGGTTTATAACTAGTGCTGGACTCTACCATAGTGAACCTGGCAATGAGCTCTAAGACAAAGAACTGTGCTTATTTCAGTGCCTTGTTCCCCAGAAGGTGAAGTCTTGCTCCTTCCTATGTCACCCAGATTTGGGGGAGTGCTAATGGAGTCTTTATGTCATCAAACTCATACAATTTCAGAAGCTCAGCCCATCAAGTATTGGCTTGGTTTTTGGGATCCAAGAACTCTGGCCAGCATTGTTTTATCCTGATGGGAGTGTTAACTGAATTCACTCCAACGGGTTGTGGGAATTACACTTAATTCCCTCCTCATATCCAAAGTTGAGGTGTCTCTATGATAGACAGTTTAGAGTTGGGGAAGGGGTGATGTAGTTGATCTCTTTCTTCCTTCTTGAGTGCATCATTCCTTTCTGTTATGCAAAAAGCAACCATGATAGTTTCTTACCTGGTTTTCTTAATTCTTGTGAAAGTAGTTTGGCATGTTAACAGCTTCTTAACTTGGTTTATCTGTGGGAGAGTACTGCTGAAGGATCATATTCAGCTCCCATCTTGTTCTGCTCCTCCCCTATTGAGTTTTTAAACAGTAATTAATTCTTTCAGAAAGTTATTTTTTACTTTTTGAATTTTGTTCTACCATATTTCATACTTTACTATCTTTAATTTGCTGCTATCTGTTTTAATTTTAAATATTCATTTTTTTGATGTCTTCCAGATTGTATTCTCATTTCAGTGAAAATATTTTGACAGGAAAATATTCCATCTTATTATATATAAACTGAGTTCATGTTGAATCTTATGTGTTTCTCTTGTTTGTATGCCACCGTTTACTTTTACCACAGTATTTAAATCTTCCTTTTGCTGGGTTGTTCCCATCTCCTCCCTCATAATGTCTCATGTGCTGTGGGTTCAAGAAGTATCTATATAACATAGCTAAGTGTTTCCTTTTTTGGTTTTAAAATTTTAAAATTTTATTTTTTAAAAATTTGTTCTAATTAGAACAAATTGTACATGACAGTAGAATGCATTTTGACACATTGTACACAAATGGAGCACAACTTCTCCTTAGCTATGTTTTCTTTGTCTAGGTTCTGTGTATTTTTCACCTATCTCATGAAAATATTTGTGTTTAGCTATTAATTTTTTACTCTGAAACTTCAAAATCTATTGCAAATTGTCATATGTGTTATGTTTAGGGGTTTCAATTTCTTTTCTATGGTATATGATTTAAAGACAGTTTCCTTATTATTTGTGTGGTCTATATCAAACTTTGAGTGGAAAGAGTTTTAGTTCAAATATGATTGTTTCATGAAAGCTTCAAATTATTTAGTGTTTTCTGGTTGTTTTATATTTGTTGTCTATGAAAAGAAGGAAGGGTGATATCAACTGGAGAAAGGGGTAAAGAGAAAGCAAATACCCACAACCAAACCTTAGAAGTAAGGAAGTCTATCATCGTTTCCTAAAGTGATATCCATTTCTCACTTCAAAATGGATGCTTGGGCACTCAGCAGTATAGTGATTTAGAAGTGAGATATTTAAGAAGTTGGCATTTGAACAAACTGTGAGTTGAGAGACTGTGGACTTTAAGTGAATGTTCATTTAATGTAAAAATTTAATTTTTATTTTAAAGATGCTATGACCATATTGAACATAATAGAGACTCAACTGGTACAAATGAGGCAATATTTTAAATTTATTCTCTTCATTTTCTTCCTTGTATATATGAAAATACATAAAAGTGGGCAAATAAAATTCCCTACAACTTATTGTTCACAGGTGGCCTCCCAATCTGCATTTTGGAGCATGAGTGGGTGATACTGAGAAGTATGTAGAAAGTGGCCTGAGGTAGTAATGATTATTTTGCTTCCTTAGGCTTCTTTTTATTTTTTTCAGTGTAGGAAATTTAAAACCCAAACATGTTTTGTTGTGCAACATATTCTTCAATGCTGTCAAATAAAGTTTAGCTTTCTTAACTGTCGGTAAGCCCTTGGAGATGTTTCCAAGGATAAAATGAAGCTGACAAACTTTTCCTATATAGAAGAGGACATTCACTGATTTTTGTGTGAATTGGAAAAATACTATTAAATAAATACATAAATATACTTAGGATTTTCAAAACTCTATGAATTCATAACACCTTTCAGCAAATTATTTAAGCATCATTTTTTTAAGTAATGAAGAATTAATTTAAGCAGATGGTTATGACAGGCTTTTCAAAGAAACAGAGAGGCTGATATGATTTTCACAAGGTAATGGAAAGCTTTGGCAAGTAGAAGGGTTATAAACAGGTCAAGGAGGCAAAAGGAGCATCCTTTCAATCTTTCTCTTCCTTTCATCCCACTCTCCCACCATCCCTCCCTTCTCTATATCTCTCTTTACTGAGTACTTTTTAAGATGACTCCTCAAATATGTTATTGATCCCAGTTTCATAGTTTAACATGGTACTTAAGAGAAAATAAGGAAGATAAACTACTCATCATCTAAGAAAAAAAAATATTCTCATGGGAACCATGGTACTGCCCTGGAAATAAAACTACAAAAACCCCACCTTTTTTAAAGGGTGAAGGGCAGTGGAAGATCCAAAAATTGTGGAAGATGAATGTGACTAGCTACTTAGGTAAAGTGTACTGTTGAATGCCAAGAAAACAAATATAGTTAATGTAAATGGGAATCCAGTGCTACCTCCTCAGAGTAAGCTTGCACAAGTACTTCTTTCTCTTTGTTCATTGATAAGGACCTGTTAATATGATCAAGCAGATTTGATTAATTTGTTTTCAGATGTTTTAATATTTGGTTCAAATTGAGTGATGGTGTGTCCTTTGGTCTTAACTGAGAAAATAAAATTTTTAACACATTGAATGTAAATCACCTGGGAAAACATGCTCAGATAAACATTTAATATTTGAAATTGGAAAACATATAACTAATGACAGGGTGAGATTTACAAGCATTTTCATTCTGAGGATGTCAGGGGACCTCTCAGTAAAGACTGGGGTTCATGTGGATCTTTTTGTTAATTTATTTTCTCTTTTATACGTGACAGTAGAATGTATTTTGACATATCATATATATATATATATATATATATATATAGAGAGAGAGAGAGAGAGAGAGAGAGAGAGAGAGAGAGGGAGTATAACTTCACATTTTTGTGGTTGTACATTATGCAGAGTGACACTGGTCATGTATTCATATATGAATATAGGTAAGTTATGTCCAATTCATTCTACTGTTTCCTACTCCCATCTCCCCTCCCTTCCCCTGACTTCACCCAGTCTAACAAGGTAAACCTCCCCTTCTCCCTCCCACCCCCACCCTGCCTATTGTGAGTCAGCATTCACATACCAGAGAGAACATTTGTCCTTTAGCTTTTTGAGATTGGCTTATTTCACTTAGCATAATAGTCTCAAATTCCATCCACTTACCAGCAAATGCTCTAATTTCATTCTTCTTTAAGGCTGAGTAATATTCCACTCTGTATATCTACCACATTTCTTTATCCATTCATCTGTTGAAGGGCACTTAGTTTGGTTCCATAGCTTACCTATTGTGAATTGAGCTGCTATAAACATTGATGTGGCTGTGTCACAGTATAATGCTGACTTTAAGTCTTTGGGTATATACTGAGAAGTGGGATATCTAGGTCAAATGGTGGTTCCCTTCCAAGTTTTCTGAAGAATCTCCACACTGCCTTCTAGAGTGGTTGCATTCCCAACAGCAATGCATGAGTGTACCATTTTCCTCAGGTCCTTGCCAACATTTATTGCTACTTGTATTCTTGATTATTGCCTTTCTGATAGGCAATATTCGTGTTTCTCTAATTGTTAGAGATGTTGAACATTTTTCATAAATTTGTTGACTGTATTTTTTCTTCTGTGAAGTATGTGTTCAGATTCTTTGTCCATTTATTGATTATGTTACTACCAAAATCGCTATGTAGATTTAATGCAATTCCTATTAAGGTTCTGATGATGTTCTTCATAGAAATAGAAAAAGCAGTCATGAAATTTGTATGAAAAAATAAAAGGCCCAGAATAACCAAAGCAATTCTCAGTGACGAAAGTGAAGGAGGAGGCATCACAATACCAGACGTTAAATTATACTACTTAGCTATAGTAACAAAAACAGCACGATATTGGCACCAAAATAGACAGGTAGATCAATGGTACAGAATAGAAGACACACAGACAAACCCACATAATACAGTAATCTCATACTAGACAAAGTAAAGAAAAGATAGCCTCTTCAACAAAGGGTGCTGAGAAAACCTGAAATCCATATGCGACAAAATAAAATTAAACCCCTATCTCTCACTCTGCACAGAGCTTAACTATATGTGGATCAAGAACAATGACATTCGACAGAAGACCCTTCATCTACTAGAAGAAAAAGTAGACCCAACTCTCCATCATGTCAGAAAAAGACTCCTAGTGAACAAGAAATAAAATTAAGAATCAATAAATGGAATGGTATCAAACTAAAAAGCTTCTTCACAGCAAAGGAAACAATCAAGAACGTGAAGAGAGAGCCTACAGAATGGGAGAAAATCTATGCTACCTGCACCTCAGATAGAGGATTAATCTCCAGGATATATAAAGAACTCATAAAACTTAACACACACACACACACACACACACACACACACACACACACAAACCCAGTCAATAAATGGGCACAGGAACTGAACAGACACTTCATGTGGATCTTTAAAGGTGAAGATTGCAGGAAAAGAGAAGTGTAAGAAATTAAAGAAGTATTTATGGAGCAGTGAGCAGGCAGTAAGAATGGAAATATTTTTGGATATTATTTTCTTATGGTGAAATATCTTTGTTTTTATGGTTCAATATATCTGAGATATATAAATTACCAAAACATATTAGATGAATAAATAAATAGTAAATGACTAATATTTGTAAGCTGGAGAGTATATAAAAAGCATATTTATAAAAAAAAAAAAAAAGAAACAATAAGAAACTATAATGAGAACCCCTGGTTAGAAACAGCTACAAAACAACTATGAGAACTCTGCTATCTTCACAATGACGTGAAAAAGAAGGGACAAGTTTGGGGGGCATTATGAAGTGGGCTTACCAGATCTGGTCATTGATGCACTATATTGAATTAAAAAGAAGGAAGAAATTTAATTTGTTGCAAAAGTTAGAGCCAAGAATAACAACACTTTTATTATCTAACAACACTCAGAATTAGAAGAGCTGACCCCTTTAGAAGAATATGAAGACCCAAGAAGTGACAACAGATCATGAGAGATTTTTATCCTTGTGTGTACTTTTGGTTCTTGAATATACAAAAGCTGAGGATGAGCTGAATTCAAGAATTTACTGACGTTAATAGCTATGGTATAACCTAGCTATCACTTCCGAATGGGCCTTTACCTGAAGAAAGCACACAGCCAACAAGGACTCAAATTCAATTTCTGTCTCATTAAAGGATTCCTATTATTTAAGTGAAAACAAAATTATCTCACCCTGAAATCTCTTTAAAGATAATATGTAATGTACTTCCTTACATCACACAGGACTTTTTGAATGCAAAAATATTAAATTGATCTTTCACATGCTAAGAAAGTGTGGGAAAGGACATGGTTGCCTTTAAATCTTAAAGTCAAATTGAGAAGTTTTGATATTACCTTAAAATATTTGATATTACCTTAAAATGCATCTAGTTTTTCAAACAACCATCTAAAAATTGAAATATGTTCGTCATTTATCAATACTGAATCCATCTGGCTATGTTAAATGGTCATTAAATTTTTGAGTTAAAAAATTCTTGAATACTAAAATATTCACCAAATGTGATAATTTCATACTAAATTTTACGTGTGCATGCATGTTTGTATGTTCATAAGTGTGCATGGTTTGTGTGTGTGTGTGTAACTGAGATCATTGCAATTGTAGTTTAAGATTTTCCAGAGTTCTCATAGACCTCAGAAAGTGGAAGTACATCCCATAAAATGAGGTATAAATTGAGTCATGATGATAACACCATACAATTACCAAATTTTGCTTGGTGACTGATACTGTTTAAAATTCTTCATATACATTATCTCATTTAATCCCCAAACAACCCATTCAGGTGAATAAACTATGATTCAGAATGGCTAAGTGAATTTATCAATATTAAATATCTAGTAATCATTACAGCAGGGAATCAAAGTCAATTCTGGACCAACACAAAGCCAAGCCCTCTGAACCACTTGGCCATGCTAGGTAGCATAACCTAATAAGTGCATGATACGTATTAACTTAATGATAACTGTAGTAAGGTAGAGTATGACCAGAGGAGGTGGGTCCCTGGGAGTTTGATTTTGGCTATATATTTTGTCCTGTTAAGGAGTGCTCCCTCTCCCTCTCTCTCTCTCTCTCTCTCTGCTTCTTGGTGATCATGTCCTGACCTGCTTTCCTCTGCCACATTATTGCACCATGATGTTCTGCCTCACATCGAGCCCTCAGGAATAGATCCAGTTATCTATAGACTGACACCTCTGAAACCATGAGTCCCCAAGTAAACTTGTTTTCTGCTAAAACAGTTCTTGTCAGGTCTTTTGGTCATGACAGAGAAAATGTAACTGAAATATCATTTAAAAAAATATATATATGTATATATGTACATACTATGTACTATACATAATATATATGTATATATATATACATACTATGTGTGTATATATATATAAAATACATAGATGTATATTTATACATACAAGTATGTATATACTATATATATACTATACATATATATGTATATATGCTATACTTATGTGTGTTTTATATATATACCATTTAGAGTGAGTACATACATATACCATATATGTTTATTTAATTGGAATTTCTATTTATGGCTGAATCTAGGATTTCAATGTTCATATAACTAAGAGCCTGGGGAGTCATGAAAGATGATTCAAAGAATTTTATACCATGATAGGATTGTAGATTATGTTAATATGTCCATGAGAATAGAAAGTCCAGTGGTCCATTTTCAGAATTTAGTATTTAGCCACTATTTGGTTCAATAGCCATTGGGTTTAATAGCCATTTTAATTATAGTCCTTCCTTTGCCTGCCCCAATTTTAATATTAGCTAAGTACATAGATTGTAACCCCTCAGCTTCTAAGTTCAGGGTGAAGGGTTGTGTTGCATTAGGAATAAAAGTCCAGGCTTCTTGCTACCTAGATTCTAGCAGCATACCCTTCTGACAAGAGTAAATTCCTTGCCCACCCACTTTCATGCAAAGGTATTGATTTCTTGTAGCACCTCAGTATTTCTAACCTGTCCCACCTAATAAGAGGCAAAGCTCAGGTTTTACTCAGAGGTGGGACTGGCCACCAGTGCTCTAGATCGGTGTAGACACATCAGAAGGTCATAGGTGCTCTCTCACTGGGTGCCATGTTGTTGACAGCCCACATCCTGCTGGCTAGAGATCAGGTCTCAAGTGACTGCCTTAGAAAAGTCTGCTGAAAGAATAAAGTTTGTTCCACCCAGCACCTGAAAACCAGTCTCTGCAGTGAGAGAGGGGCCTGACTTCCAGAAGTACTGGGTAGCAGACTCAGGTAAGTTGCACATGAAGCAATTGCCCCTCTGATATTTGTAATTTTTCACTTCTGCCCACCTTCCTCTCCTTTTCATTCTCCCTTGAGAATGCTCAGTCATCTCTGGACAAATTGAACTTGAGTTTAGTTCATACTGGAAAGTTTTTCTTATTGTAGCAGTGTACTATTGATTAAAAATTATTTCTACCCCTTTATCTCATGTTTGAATTTGTTTATCTGACAAAGGTGAAGGAAGAAGGTATGTCAGGCTAAACCTGAAAGGAGCCAGTTATTAGGAGAGCCTTGTGGGTGAGGGATGGATGAGCATGAGTGCGCAACCTGTGAACATTTACCGAGCAGAAATAAAATTGCTCTGGATATGAAAATGGGAGAGAAATGCAGAATAAAATCAGTCTTATTCTTCTTCTCAATTCTTGCAATAAAATTTCAGAAATGTAATTCTTTAAAGTAATAATAGAATAAGAAAAATAAGGGGAAAGAAAAACAGAAGAAAGGGAAGGGTGAGAATAGGAAAATAAGTGAAAGGGGGGATAAGAAAATTAAAAGAGGTGGAGAAAAAGAAGGGACACAAAAATTAGTTATTTTATAGCTTAGAGATAAATTTAGAAATAAAGTGAAATTAATGATATATTTCCCATTACAAGTTAATTTTTAAATTCTATATAGTCAGAAAGGCAGTTAACATGCTTTCATTACTTGATTTTTTCTTAAAACAAAAAGTTAAAAAGTTAACAAAGAACTATGTGACCATGATAACTTTCTCACTCTCTGGGTTTTTGTTTCAATGTTTGCATCTTCATCTAAGTTCCTACAATGAAAAGCAGGATGTGCCATCTTCTCTAAAACTGTTCCCCTTGTCCTCACTTTCTCATGTGTCTGCCATATTTGAGCAATGTTGATAAGAAATAAGTAAAATTTATTATTATGATCTTTATGGTAATTATATATTTTTCCAATCTTTTCAATTTTTTTACTTTAGTTGTAGTTTTGTTTATTTCAGATAACACCCCCCTCCTACATTTAACATTTAGTAGCAAACTATTCTGAGCAGTATTATTCTTTTCTATGCATGGACTTCAAATGCATATGGTTCAGAAAAATATACCAAACACAAAATTTTGAAGATCAATATTTCAGTATAACCCTATGGTTTTTATACATAGTATTTTAACGTTAAAATATTTTAGGAGATTTATTTGTAATGGTAATAAGGAAGAGTTTAAAGAGAGCATAAACAAGGTCATATAACTGGTTATTGGAATAAACTAACATTTTAAACTTTATGTTTATTATTTTCAACTTCAACCAAAAAAAATTATTCTTACCTACTCTGATATTTCTCATCTTTCACATTTAAAATATTCCCTACTCTCATTTTTCATTCCTCTTCTATAAATTCAGAAAAACAATCTATCTCCACTGTGAGAAATGCTTTATTCATTGCATAAAATGCTGTTGGTTGGCAGTAATACATAGAAATATGTGTAATATAATTTCATTTGTGTTTTCTTTTTATTATCATTGCTTAAATGCAAGATTTTTGTCCCTGTTACTTAGTTCATAGCACTTAGGCTGCAGGGGGTTCCAAAGGTCCCAAATATTAAAAATGTGTTCCCCATTATTCATACATAGATCTATCAGTTCATAAATATAAAGAGTAGATTAAGAAAACCCATGCCTTGTTATGCTTCTGAGGTAAGTGCCTGTATTTATTCAAATTCTCTAAAATGATGGTTTTGTGTGCATTTGCAGAATTTTGTATTTCTTTGATACTAAGTCTTTTGGAACCCTGGAATTTCTGAACTACAAGGCACACATGGATGGAACAATTACTCATTTTTTAAAATAAACTAATAGACCTAGGTAGATAAGATGACTTATATTTTGAGTTGATGTCTTCACACAGTCAAATTTTCTACTCTAATGATAGTTCCAGACTGTTTAACAGGATTTTATCTGAACAAAACAAAACAAAACAAAATAACCAGATAGATTACTCAGAAAGCATAGAACATAAGAATAGCAACAGGTAACTTTGAGGACCTCTATGGTATGATTATACAAAAAAAAATAATTATTAATTTCTAACATTAAGAGATTAATATTTTAATAAGGACCAAACCTTGAAATTCTGAATAAATATAATGATATTTAAATTAAGAGAACAACAATAGTATATCATATTTTATACAAACAAGAAAACAAAATTAAAGTGGCAAACTTCTTTAATAACTCTCTCCAGTTTAAAAAATGGTAAAAGCTATAGTTTTAGAGTTCTTAGTAATGGTAAAATCCAAATAATTATTTTATGTTTTAAAACAATTTCAATTTAGTGGAGGAACAATTTTATCATGTAATCTTAGATAAGACCTAAGCAAAGTATTTTGTCAGAAAATGTAGTTATTGTACTCACATTCTAGCCAGTATTTATCATCCTTTAGAAATTTCCAACTATTTATACCTAATAATTCTCATCAGACTGCCTCTGTAGGAGATATCTTCTATCATTTTTTATGTTAATTTATAACATAACATGTAGTTACCATGTTCTTTCAGCTGCATGGATTCAAAATTTAATTAAGAAAAGAATGTATTAAGAAAAGAATGGGGCCGCACTTGGGCCGTCCTGGGCGCGCCGCCTCTTCTGTCGCTGCCCCGCGTTCGCTCGCTGCTCGCCGGTCGCGGCGGGCGCCCCTCGCAGGAGCCCTCCGCTCGGCGGGCACCGATGCCCAGGCTGCACGACCACTTCTGGAGCTGCCCCTGCGCCGGCGCCGCGAGGTACCCGAGCCCCCCGAGAGCCCGCGCCGCGAAGCCGGCCACCGAGCCCGGAGACATGAGCGCCGCCGCGGCCCAGGCCGCGGGCGCAGACCCCTCGCCAAGGGGCCCGCGGGCTGGGGCGAGCGGCCGCGCCAGCAGCTGGCACCATTACCTGGTGCAGAGGAGCCTCGTGCTCTTCTCGGTCGGGGTCGTGCTGGCCCTGGTGCTCAACCTGCTGCAGATCCAGAGGATCATTTATGTGCTGATCCTCGTGGGCTTGTTCTGTTTATTTTATTTTGAGGAAAATGGGAGTAAATTCTAGGTTTCTGAAGCTAATTTGTTTTAGAGGAATTTTGTTTAAAAGAAAATGGACCATTCTGAACTTTGGAATGATCCCTTATCATTTTATGAAAATGAAAGCAAATAATTAGTTATGTGAAAACATTTTTCAATGAAGATGTCAGCATTTTATGCAAACCAGAGTTACTAGATGAAAGCAGTAAGTGAATCTTTAAAATATACTTGATCATGCACAAACAAGTATTTTTTCTCTTAATCTGGAAATAAATCTATCTCTTAGAAATGATGTAGCCAAAAAATGTGAATCTGAAGAATTTTTTTTGCCAATAGTTTATAGCAGATATATTGAACCAAAGTGATTTGAATTTGTAAAAATGTGAAATAGTATGAACACAATTTGCACTATGCCATATTTGAACATCTAGTGAGATTCACATTCATACTGTTTTCAACATTGTGTTCCTTTTACATTCATTTTTTACTTTTATTAAAGGTTCAAAAAAAAGAAAAGAATGTATGTTATTTTATTGAATGTCTTATATAGTAGAAAATAATTCTTAGCACTTCACATCTATTAGTTTATTGAATATTCATTATTCAATAATTAATTCTATTGATTCTATTGTATGTTCTTATATTTCAATTGTACAAATGAGGAAACTGAGACACAGAGATGTCAAGTACTGAGAAGACTCATTTGGAAGTGTGCAGACTTTTGTTTATAGCCAATACAGAGTCTAAAAGAGAAGCTTTACCCTCTAACTGGACAAGATCAAGACTCTGACAAAATATATGAGGGAAAAATTTTAAATATAAGACTTCAGGCAATAAAGGACAATGCTTTCTCATGGGGGGGAAATCATGAAGTAAATTCCATTATTGACACAACTTTCTGCCTTGAGAGAGAATAGAGACCAGAATAATGAAGCAGAAAACCAGGAGGAGGACTTAATTAAAGAGTTAAGTTTGTGAGTCCAGAGAGATGAACTAGTGCTCTCAGTGCAGTTTTACAGAGAACATAGATGCATAGAGAGAAAATGCTGGAAATATGGAGGCTCTTGCATGAACATACAGCTGACCAATGACCAGTACATGCATATGATGGAATGAACTAAGATCAGGGAAGAAATACTTGACACTATTAGAGTTAATAGTGCCCAAGTTCACACATAGCCAGAAATAGAGTCTCATCCCACCAGCCAGTCAAGCAAACCTCATAAATGGCACAGTCAAGATAAGATGAGGTTCTTGTCTAGGGCAGGAAAACTAAAGGCACAGAAAAACCTCACCAATCAAAACAAGTTTTAACACAATATTTTTTAAAAAATAAATATTAATGAAAAGTCATGATAAACTAATTAAGAACATTTTAAATACAGTTAGAATCAGCTTAAGTACTACAGAGTTATATTGTAGCCTGAAACAAAAGGAAAAAGCAGTGATATTGATGAGTTTCATGTTATAAATTAAAGGGTGTTGTGTTAATATCAGCTCATAGTCTGAGCAGTGAACATTATTCTGAACCCACCTAAGAAAATCAAGCAAGACCCAGAAAAATCATAGTATTTCCAAGCAACATAACTGAATTCAGAGGTAGTGCAAAACTACACATATGGATAAGAAAATATTCCTATCCCTAAAAATATGTAATTCATGATTCTTGGTGTTCAATTAAGAATCACCAGGTATGTAAAGAATCAGGAAAATAAAATCTCTCATGAAAGAAATAACCCAATCAATTGAAATTTACTTACACCTATGCTGGAATTAACAGTCAAGTACACTAGGTATGTATTCCTCTAGCCCTTAGTACAAAAGGTAAATGAAAGCACAATAGATATAAAAAAGACCCAAATAAAATTTCTAGAGTTAAATCTACCATGAAAGGTGTGAAAAATAAATTGAATAGGCTTAACTGCTTATTCAATATTGTTGAAGAAAAGTTTAGTAAACTTGAAGACATAAGGATTGAACATATCCGACAGGCAAACTTAAGGGAAAATTTATAACAGTAAATGCTTGTATTAGCAATAAGAACCAAAAAAGTCTCTAATGTCCTCTTCTTAAGGAAACAACAAATTTCAAAAGTAAATCAAACCAAAAATCAGTAGAAAAAAGGAAAATAATAGAAAGATAAATCAATAAAATAAAAATACAATAAAGAAAATTTAATAAAATATAAAACCAATGATGATACGCAAACTTATAAACCTCTATGAAATGATCAAGAAAAAGAACAACTACAAATTACCAGTAGTAACAGTGACTATGGTAATATGATTAAGTTTTATGCACATTAAGTGTTAATGTAAGGGAATATCATGAACACTTTTATGCCAAAGAATTTGACAAACACAATAGAAAAATTTCTTGAAAAACACAAACCAATAAAGCTGGCTTAATAAGAAATATAAAACTTGAAAAATCTTATAATTTTGAAAGGAAATGAATCTATAATGAAAGTTCATGTCTCAAAGATTCTAGTCCATACATTTTCATTGGTGGATTCTACCAGTTAAGGAAAAAAAATAATAATAATATCAAATCTACAGAAGTTCATTCTATTGAGGTCAGGATTACTCTACTGTGAAATCCATCAAAGATGGAAAAATAGTTAACTTTATGAATTAAATTTTAGTAGGTCAAATCCAAAAATATGCAAAAATATTAACACATTATGACCAAGTGAGGTTTATCAAAATTCATGGATTTAATATTCAAAAGTTATTCAAGGTAATTCACCTTATTAACAAAAAATTTTAAAAGATCATCTCAGTATACACATTCCCCCCAAATTTGATAAAATACACTATATGTTTCTAATAAAAAATTAGTAAATGAATAAGAGGACACTTCAACTTAATCAAAGAATGCAATAATAATAACATGACCTTTATTATAGTAAGTATGAAAAACTGATTTTCTCCTAAGGTGAGTAACTAGATAAGGACTCATACTCACCACCGTACTGGGGGTTCTACCCAGTTAAATGGGGCAGGATAAATAAAAAGCATATAGGTTGGAAAGAGAGAGAGAGAGAGAGAGAGAGAGAGAGAGAGAGAGAGAGAGAGAGAGGAAAGAAGGAAGTAAGAAAAGAAAGGGAACTATTTTTGAACAACATGATTGTATATTAAATCTGCTTTTATCTACAAAACATTGTACAACTAATAAGTGAGTTTATGAAGGTTGGAAGATACATCCTATGGTTTAGATATAAGGTGGTCCCCCAAAAGCTCATGTTTGAGAAAATACAAGAATTTTCAGACATGAAATGCTTGAGTTATGAAATCCTTACCTAATCATTGGACGACTCCACAGATATGAATTAACAAGATGGTAACTGTAGGCAGGTAGGGTGTGTCTGGAGGGGATAAGTCACTGGAGGTGTGGCTTTTGGATGTATATTTTGTCCCTGGTGAGCACAGCTCTCTCTGCCTCATGATTGCCACATCTTGAGCTGTTATTTTCTTTCACACCCTATGCCATGATATTCTGCCTCACCTTTGGCCCAGAGCAATGGAATCAGCAGTTTATGAACTGAGATCCTTGAAAACATGAGTAATGTTATTATTCTTGGCAGGTCTTTTGGTCACAGTGATGAAAAAATGTACTAAAATAATGCAATATCAAGATATAAAAATGAACTATTATTCTGTATGCTAAGAATGAAAAATAAAAAATTGAAATTAAAAATAATACTATTTGTATTAGCATTAAAAGTATGAAATGCTTGAGGATAAATCTAACAAAAAATGTAATTCTTTTACACTCCAAATTACAAAACAATATTGAGAGAAATTTTTAAAGTCCTAAGAAAAGATGTATTTTGCTCAATCTCAAAATTAACATAAAAATGGTCCCTATATATTGTATCCAATATAGAACATATATTTATAGATGCAAAAAAATTTCTCTCAAACTCCCATCAGTTTACTTTGTGAAAACTAATCAACTGATTTTAAAATTCATGTTTAAATGCAATTGATCTAATAGAGTCAAACAACTTTTCATAAGAGAAGTATAGGGCTGAGGTTGTGGCTCAGTGCTAGAGTACTTGCCTGTCATGTGCGAGGCACTGGGTTCAATTCTCAGCATCATATAAAAATAATAAATTAAATAAAGGTCCATCAAAAACTAAAACTTAAAGTCTCCTAAGACTAATAGTACCTCAGTTAGAAGGCTGTATCTAGTGGGAGCATTCTTGCTGGGGGGCTAGGGGAACAGGACTCTACAGAGTCCTAAGGTGGTGCAGGGTATCCCATGGCAATATACGGCAAGCTTTCTTGAGAGTTCACTTTTATAATAAAATCAATCAATCAATAATTCATTAATCTATGAATGGATTCATCTATTTTTGAGGGTAGAACTCTCATGACTCCATTACTTCCCAAAGTTTCCATTTCTCAAGTCATTTACATAAGATCCTGGAATAGTTTCCAATTTTGGAGATAGATTCAAATCATAGTATTTAGTCTGTTGAATGACAGATGAATTCTTTTGTTCACTTAGGAGTGGTTCCTGAATTCCCAGTTTAAAGGCTGAACTAGTATTTTAAAAATTGTATGCATAAAATTGTCTTTAAATTCCACTGCCTGAAATGTTTGAATTCTACATACATAACTAATTGTAACTGAGATATTGATATTTAATGAGACAAACTGTATTCTGCTACCTGTGAGTCAAAACAGGCTGGTCAAGACATTGAAATGAATAAGAACTTAATCAGTTAAAAATGATACATGAAAAATTTAATTTTACCAAGAATATTATTTTTAAAAGAGAACGATTGAGTACTTTATATATTAAAAAAATTAGTTTGTGATTATCCATAATGTCCAACCTATTTGAGATTGCTAGGGTATTTTCTCATCTGGATGACGTTAGCCCAGTCTTCTTGTTTTGCAATGGATCTAGATTCGGTTGTAAACCTGGAAAATGATACTGTCTTCCGTGTTTGTGCTTAATTGAGTGATGTACCGGCTACTTATTTAGCCATTGACTTATTGATAGATTGCTTTTTTTTTTTTTTTTTAACCTAATGGCTCATCAAAGTGTAAATATTTACATGTTATTAATTTTTTAAATCCCATTTTAATAAAAATTAAAAAGATGAAATCTTTATAGTAAATATATTGACATGAAGAATAGTCACATAAATAATTAGGGGTTGTAGCAAATAGTTGATCTTTTATCTATTATCTCCATGTTATTTTTTCATTGATTTGGTGAATTCACTTGGTGTGCTCAATTCCAGTACATTAATTTCTGTATTTTAGGGGGACAAATGACAATAGACCAAGGAACTAAATTGGGCAGAGCTGCAAAATTCAGTTGGAATAAGTTCCATTGGTTCATCTAAATATGTATTAATAAAATACCACTGTTCCAGGAGCAATGAACCCCCTAATAATGAATGACAACAGGAATAAAATTGGAAAAGCATTTTCAAATATTTATGTTTCTGATAAAAATGATACTTTTTCTTAGGAATTCTTATATTATGAATAAAACTTGTCACATTTACAATGACTCAATAAATGGAATAAAATTGAATAATTTTATCTCTTTGTAGGTATTTATCTCTATATATGGATATATAGTTTGAATATATATTCATATATATGTACATATATATAATATATATATAAGCATTAACAAAGGTATCTACATGGATACATATGGTTAGTTTATGGGAAATTTTTCAAAAGATTTAAAAAAAACAATCAATTAGTATAATTTTCTACTTTTTCATGAAATTTTTGTGAAATGATCCAATCCGCCGCCGGCGGCGGCGGCGCTCTCAGGACGCGGACCCCCGGAAGGCGGCCCCGGCCCAGCCGCCCCGGCAGCGCCGCCGCCAACCCCCGGCTCGGAGCCCCTCACAGCCCCGAGCCGGAGGCGGCCGGCCGGCTCATCGCGCCGCCGCTCGTGGAGAAAAAGCCCGTGGAGAAAAACCTCGGCCGCCCGCCGCGCCGCCGCCCACCCCGGGCTCGGATTCCCTCACAGCCCCGAGCCGGGGGCGGCCGGCCGGCTCATCCCGCCGCCGCCCGTGGCAGCCAGCCACCGCTTGAGACCCCGGAGCGCGCCGCCGCGCGGCATCGTCACTGCAGGGGGCTACCCGCCGGGCCGCGTCCGTGCGCGCCGCCGCTGCCCCAGGAGATTTTGAACTCTTGAAACAAGAGTTCATTAAAATTCCTATTTCTTTGTTCTCCATAGTGATAGTTATATGTGAGACTCAGGAACTGAAGCACAGGAAAGGTGAGGTCACAGTATTTGTATAATTATTTGGATTTCTGCACATAAGCTATATGTCCTCCTTCATACACACGCACACACACACACATGCACACACATCACTCACAGACACACACACACACACATATACATATATATATAACATTTTAATAACTTATGGATATTTATTTTATATCTTGGGGTATAATCCAGTATGACATTGTTTAGGATTTACTCAAGTTGTTCAAGCTCTGGTCATTGGGATTTTTTTGTTTTGGCTCCTGTGTCCTTCAGACATGCCCTGCCATTTTTTTAAGTATCACTTTATATTTTGTCACCTTAAAATTCTTCAGACTCGCGACTCGTGTGGTATATTTCCTCCCTGAGCCCTAGAATCAGCCCTTTCTTTAAGGAGAAGGATCTAATAGTAATTCCTCAAAATTTTACAATGACCAGGTGGATGCATTGATCTATACCATTGCTGAAAGGAATTAATTATATTTTTGAAAGTCTAGAGAGTCTAAGTTCCCCAACCACTGACAACTATTACTTTTGCTGCAATTTAGAAAAAGCAGTGTGAATATGTATGCATTTATTTTATTCCCTGCTTATTCATTCTTACCAATATCATTTTCCTCATCTTCAATTATTTTTTATTTTATTCAAAGTGCCTCATTTTTTCTATTTCATAAAAAGTACAGAAAGTGCTTTAAAGTCTTTGTATAAATGGAATTGTTAACTCTACTGTGCTCAAATTTTGTGTCAAAGATGTTGGTACAGTGCTGCAATTTTCATACTCTAGAAATGCAAATGGCTTGGTTTAAGACATATTACATTTGCTTTTCAAATAGGTGCCCACTATTCAAACAGAATTGAGCTAGAGTGTATTACAAATCTAAGGATTACAGACAAGATTTTTTTACCAATTTTAATATTAAATGCAATTATGGCAAGCAGTATACATAAAATGCCATCTAAAATTTCATCCCAACATGAAAAAATATTTCAGTGATACGTTGCAACTTCCTACAATGTTCTACATCAACAACAACCTCATTTCCCCTGGCAGCTTATCAAGGTTTTATTCAAATGAATCAACCACATTTCACATTACAACAGAAGACAAGGACAATACTCTTTATTTCAAATTCAAAGACCACTTTAAAGTCACAATTGGTATATATTTACAAATTTTTCCTATAGTGATCATTTTCTTTTTATCAAAGAATTTATGAGAGCTATTAATGCCTAGAGGCGAATGACTTCATTCCCCAGCAGTAAAATGTGAGTGAAGTTAAGAAAATAAGGTGCCCTTGATCTTCTAGAATTGAACCAGTATATCTGAAGCACTACACACTTAGCTATCTTCTCTTCTGGAAGACAACATTAATAAGGAAGTAGCATCCTAAACCTATTATAACTTTCAGAAATTGAAACCTAGTGCTTAAAATAATCTAACTGAAAGGTGACACAATAGTGTCTTCTCTTTTTATCATGGAACTCAAGTGTAGGAATTTCACTCTCATTTCTTTAAGTATGGCAACCCTGACGCTATAAGAAATAGAATTTACTTCTGAATAAAATTTTTAAAGTGGTAGGGCTACAAAGACTACAGGAATAAGGCATATAATTAGTTCATATCCAATTGAATATTAGGTCTGAATCTTCACTGGTACACATTGATGACAAGCTTCTTGTCTTTTAAGTCTTGTTTACTTGGACTGGGGATTTAGCTCAGTGGTAGAGCATTTACCTAGCATGCTCTAGGTCTAGGTTCAATCATAGTACCACAAAAACAAAAAGATTTCTTTCTTAACCAGACAGGAAAGTTCTCAAATAGATTTGAAGAATTTTTTTAACATAGGAAATGGATATATTCAGTGTTGGATATTTGATATTTTTATGAATCAGTATATTTTTGAGATTTTACATATGGGTAATTCATACATATAAATCTGCAAACATTTACTTCTTATATTGCCTACAAGAGAGATATATTTTGTGGCCTATTGTGGTAACCATTTGTTGAGGAAGCGATTCACGGAAAACCTGTATATTATCTATAACATACACTTTGGACTTAATAAGCGGATTTCTGATGTCACACCACCCTACTTATTTTCTTCATAAAACTCACCATTCTCTGGATTCCTCTTGCTTATTATGTACTTGCATTCTTATTATCAGTCTCACTTCATTAGATTAATGACTCATGAGAGGGGTATTTCCTTTGGTTATAAATATAGTACCAATATTTGGAACAATGCATTACATGTAGGATAAAAATCAATAATTTTCAATGAATTTATGAATCAAGAAAGGAATCTAACAAGCAAGCATACACTACCAGAGATCATGGATCTGATAAAGTTGCAAGAGGTTGTTCCACAGGCTAACATGATGATCGTATTGGATATAGTCCCACTGCAAATATGTAAGAGCTCTAGGCCCCAGGAGGAAGTTGTGTTTTTTAAATATAAATATAGACTTAATGCTTATCAGATGACCCAAACTTAACCTGGTGTTTACAATTAAGACATATAAACAAGTGTATTACCTCTATTGAATTCAAAATCCAAGCCAGGAAAAGAGAAAATTAAATTATTATTAAAAGTTGAAGTAAGTAACCACTGCATTAACAGTAAGCTTATTCTTAGGGGTTTATGAGAGAACAAGTTTCAAAAAAATGGGACAAAAGTTGAAATAAAGAGCATTTCCAAAAGCAGCATTTTAAATATTAATTCCAATTTATTGTTATTAATCAATACTGCATTTGTAAATCATTCATCGTTTTCTCCAAAAAATTGTTCAGCCCTAAATTCTTTCTCTAAAATTCATATCAAATCTATACTGGATACCCTTCTATGAAATTAGTATCTGGCACTCCATAACCTAAGAAAACAATGGTCCAGAAGATTTTGTCTGTATGCCCCAAAACACATTTTAAGCATGCACATCTGTTGCCAACACTGGCTATGTATAGGGGGTCACATATCTGTGACAGCTTCATTTGAGATCACGATATCTCAGGGACAACTTCTTGCTACTTTAATTTTCTCCTTTCTTTTTCTTTAATCCCTTCTCTAAAGTGCTTGTGATTAAATTAAAAGATTATTTTGTTTATTTTGCACTTTATCTGAGAATTTAGCTCTTTGAAGAAAGCTTTATCCTTAAAGAAGTTTCTATAAGACTTTCCAAGTTGGGTTTTGCCTCACAGGGTTGCCCTCAATATGTGTGTCATTTGAAATTGTTTAGGCACAGTTTCAGGAAAATAATTATGCACAAATTAAAACTATTTCACAGACAATATTACAGTCCATAAATTGGGCCAGAAACCCTCATGGCTATCATTCAGTCTTGATAATGTAGTAAGTTGCAGATTCTTTCCAACAGGTAAAAATGTGAAAACTTAGTGTAAACTTTCAAACATTTTGTTTTCTCGAGTTTTACTGTTAAGAAAAAGAAGATAAAGAAAGAGAAGAGAGGAGATCCTCAGTGATGAACTCATGACCTGATAGAAAGATGGTGAAAAAATGTGTCTTACTGAATTAAATATATCATTATCTACCACCAATTTCTGAATATTTTTATTTCAAATCGGTTGTTATTTTCCCTCTATAAAAAGACAATGATCATTACATGTTCAGACTCATCCTATAAATAAATGTTAAGTAATTTCATTATGAAATCAAATGCATCCCCTTTGTTCTGTTTCAATTAATTGCCAGACCATTCTTCTTTTGATTTTCTGGGAAGTTTTCCATTGTAAAACCAATAATGAATGTAAAGCATATGAGATAAATTTTCTATGTCATCTTATTGAAGAGAGATGAAAATAGATGTTTTCACAGTGGAAAAATCTTCAGAAAATAATTAACCCTATCCCTTATTTTTATTCATTTATGTCTGAAAAATCAAATCTACTTTTGCACAAAGAACACTGTGTTATGATCCAACAATGAGTTTATGTCATTTTGGTAACAAATTTTGAAAAGTTCTATGTTGGTGTTGCTGATTCTATGAAGGGTTTGAAACACTGTACAGAAGAGGCCATGTACTAATTTGAAAGCAAAGTGGAATTGCAAATAGCAAATAGATATATTATGCCTTTAAAATGAAATTGTTTTGCTGTAACTAATCTGCAAATTTTTGTGGAAGATGGTGTGTCGATTGGAGATCAAGACAGAAAGAGCAAAGGTGTCAATTTGCAAGTTAGACCGGGAGAATCAGAAATGGTCATAGGAGTGAAGCTACTTGAAGCTAGGCTCATGAGGAATAGAAATTCCCCATTTCTTAAAGAATATCACCCAGTAAAATATAATTCAATAGATGACTGCAGATATTCGGGGTAATTGAAAGGAGAAATTAATGCCTATTCAGTGAGTACATTGTAGGCCACTATAGGCAATCACTCTATCTTTTCTCATCTGTACCTTAAAATAATGCTAGTGTATATTTATTTTTCATTGTGTTATTATTATTGTTTTAATAGATAAGGAAGGTATAGTTTGGAATGATTGCAAATTGGGGTATTTCAAAGCGTTTTATCTTTTATTGGGAGAAGTTGTAGACTGCATGTGGCATTTCATGCTCTCCCTCCAAAGAGGGTTGAAATGCTATAATGTCACCCTTCCTAGGATTCCTTGAAACTTGGGAAAAGGGCAGGATCCAGTCCAACAGTAATAGACGATGCTTTACCTGTTCCCAGACAGTGCTTTATCAGGAGTGAAGATACAGTTGGTAAAGACAGTCTTTGAGACAACTTAATTCTTAAGAGGCTGGAGACAAAGAAATGAGGGGAGAGGAATACCAGGGATTAGGCTAAGAGCTGATAAAAACTAGCACCCCCATTTTTAATCCTAAAACTATTGAAGAGGTGTAATGGAGCAGTGTTTGGAAATAAATCTAAAAGTGATTCCAGGAGACAGTTTCAATGACTAATTATCAAAGTTAAGTCTCAGCAGTTTTCTCTTCACAACAATTTCATAGCCTCCTGAGATAAATCAGTTTATAGTGAAGTTGGCAAATAACAATGCACACTGGTAGGTAAAAGGAGATTAGTTTTGCCTTTTTGTTAAATAACTGGACGCAAACAGAAACCTTAGACTTTTGATAAGTGACTGGCTCCACAGATACTATTAGAACAGCATCAAATATTCATCTCCATCCACATCCCCTCCCCATATACACGTGAGTGGACGATGGAAATGGACGATGGAAACTCATTACTGTTCACATCCCAACACAAAGCCAAATTTAGAAATACTTGCTTCTGAGAAACCTTTCCAGAAACTTCTCTGTGTCAGTACTGAGGAAAATTTCCTATGAACTGTATCTAGAAACAATGTGTTCTCAAATCTATCATTTGTTTGGAACTCAACCTTAGTTCTCAAATCTATCATTTGTTTGGAACTCAACCTTAGAAACTTGAAAGTCAGTTGAGAACTTGTGGTTCCACTCAATTTCCTGGGAAAGAAAATGCAATTTTTTATGTGGACAGTTTTCTTCTGTTTTTCTAAAGAACATCATTTTAAAAAAGGAAACCAATCTCTTTCTCCTTTCTTTTGAAATAAATGCAGATATAGTTATTAATTATATATGTGTATATAAAGTTAATATATGTTATTAGAACTGCGTAAAAACATTGTACATCTGGTTTTGGTGTAAAGCTGTCAGTGATTCTAAACAGAAAAATAGGTATAATGTTAGCATTGAATAAGAAAGTAGGAGAGAACTTCTGCAACTTATAAAAAGAAGAGTTCACTAAATATTGTGCTATACTTTTCATATAAACCTATTTTAATTTAAAAAGTCTTCCTCTTCATCACTGATCCTTATCTTTATCTCACTCACTTATCAGTCAATTTAATACTCCAAAATTATTGAATTATAATAGCAAAAAAAAAACCCTCCTGTATTAGCTAGAAATAAATCTAACATGAAATTTGTAAGGATTATTGAGAAGAATGCCTTATGTCATGTTAATATGTTTATGAGTATTTTATGGACAATTTTTAATTTTTACTATTTTAGGGAAATAATATGCAAATAAATGTAGCAATATATTGCATTTCTTGGTAGAAATCTAAAGAGAGAAAAGATATCAGTTCTCCACAAAATAATGTAGTAATTCAGTGCAAGTGCAACAATTGTGATAAAGCAATGTGGCATTGGTGTGCAAATAGTTTGTAGATCAGATTTATTGATTTGACCTTGATATATAATGAAATGCATATTTTTAACATAATATTAATTTAATACATTTTGATACACATAAAAACCCATTATACTGTCACAACACATAGGATGATAGATATATTCATCATCAAATTTCCAGAAATTTTTTGTAATGAATAGCATTTCCAGAATTAGCACACATAACATTGTGCAATTCACTTAATATGTGTTTTCTTCACATGTAAAATTGGGTGTCTAATAGCGTGTGCATGTATATTACATGACTAACATACATAAAGCATATAATACAGTGGCTCTAATATTTTAATATTAATTTCTTAATTTTGTAATGAAACTTGCTACTTTTTCTTCATCTATTTATCTTTGATGGGCATCTAGGCTGATTCCATAACTTGACATGATGAACATGATGAACATGATGAACATGTGCATATAGGTATTTCTATTGTATGCTGACTTCAATTCCTTCAGGTATAAATCTAAGGATAATATGATGTCTTTCTTTAATTTGCTGGATTTTAGAAGCTAGACTTTCTTAATTACTGTAATTGTACCTGAAGCGCCCCCTTCTTTGAACCTATATGACCCAGTAAGAAATTCAAAAAAATCACCTGGCTTTTTTGGTTAGGATGTATAGAGACGAGTTTTGAACTGTGAAAAATGAAATTTAATTGAACATGAACATTTGTACAGACAGGGTGATAAACACACCACTGATTTGTTTTTCAAATATTGAAATATTGTAGGGCATTTCCCTGTGACTCTTTAAAGCAATGGAGAACAAAAACTAAAATTTTTTTGACTCCAGCTCTCTTTTCTCTTTCCTCTTTGAAATAAAACCTTTAAAAATCACATATTTAAAAAATAAAGACATGAATCTTTATTAATATAAAAGTGGAATTTTTAAAATTAGAACACAGATCTGCAGTAGTGTGCTGCTTAATTCCCGTCCCTTATAAATAGAGATGGTATAAACAAGATATTAGAGAATCTTTTGCCTAAAAATATACTGGAGGATAAGTCCTGTTTGCCCACAAAAAAGAATAGTAATGCATGATAATAATTAAGCCTGGTAAATCCATCTGCCACTACTTTGGAAATAGGTTGCTTAATATTTATTTGTGTGTATGTGTGTGTGTGTGTGTGTGTGTGTGTGTGTGTGTATGTTCTTATTTTAATAAACTCTCTTTTTGTCATTCACATTTTTGCTACCCAGGAGGCATGAGCTATTGCAAGTATCCTTAATCATACCATTATTGAGTGTTGTTATCACCATGCCATGGTTTTACTCTCAGTAGTATATTGATATATGTAGAGGTAACATAACCCCATACTTGAAGGAGGTATTTTATTTTGTGTCAGAAAAGAGACATGTCTGCAGGGATATATATAATTTAAAATTTTAAAGTCTAGAAATAGGATGTGTGCTACTTTAAATGTTGCAAAAAATTTCCCCTTTATCTCCTTTTAGAAATGTGTGCTTCATTCCTACCTTATGCTGATATTTGAAATTGGGAGTTGCCTCTATTTATCTCTTTTCTCTGTAGTCAAAGAATCTGCTTTATAATGAAAAGAGCCCTTTCTGAAAGGGTTCAAGAAAATGCTTTCTATGGAAAATGAATAAATAACTTGTGAAACTCTCTACAATTGAATATTATTAAGTTAAACAGGTTTAAGATTAAGAAAGCAATTAGAAGTATTAGGCTGAATTCTCTTGTCAGTTTCTTATGCCCACCCTCACATTAAAGTCAATAGGAGCTGGATACTTTTGGCTGTGGGCAAAATGTGGTCCATTTTGAATAAGAATAGCATCTGCAATTACACTGGTTAACATAAAAATTAAAAGGTCTATCAATTCTCATATTTCAGAGCATAAGATTATAACCAGATGGTGCCAGAAAGTTTCTGTGGGGCATGATGACTCACTAATGGTGTATTATGACAATTTTCTTTTGGTCTCCTTCCTCATAATGTTTCACATACACACAGATATGCCAAATACAGGACATCTGAACAAATGGGACATTTGCAATTTACCAGGATGAAATCCTCTTATGACCTAACAATAATGAGGTGCAGAGATCCTAGCAGTTGTGGAATATTTCAACAAAAACACTTCAGAATCCAACTCGATAGTAATAACTGATCTGCTTCTAAACTGGCAGATTTGTCTTCACTGGTGACCTGGCAATTTACTTTAAACTACATTCTAAGGGGTTATTATGGGAAACTACTTGCTGGAGAGAAACAATCAAGGCATTGGAGTTTAGAAAACTCTACACCTAGATGTGAAAAATCAATAATAATACATATTCATTGAGCACCCACTAATTTCTGTGTACTGTTTTGGGTTTAAGAAAAGTATGGAAGAAAGCAATTTTTTAAAAAAAAAACTTACTTGCCTTGAGGTAACTGAATAGTTTTTCTTTTGAATGCTATGAGTGATTAGATGATATATAAATTCAATAGGAGCTCAGAAAGAAAGTGCAGTAGACTGATACAATTAGGAATGTTTCTGAATATGTATCTATAACTAATATCTCTCCATATATATACATACATATCTCTATCTATCCATATATGCCAGAGGATTTTTACTTGCTCATATAGTTTATTGAGTACCTAAAACACTAAAATTATTTATTTTTGTTTTTAAAAGATCTATAACATATAACTTTATTAATTTAAGTAACATTATTGCATATTTCCTTTTTTTGCTGTAAATTACCTTGAAATTTTGTTTGTATTAATATCCTTTGGAACTCAAGCATGCTGAGGAACAGTATATAATATATTTGGGGGTATGGGAATTTGATTGAACCTCTTTACATTGAACAGAATAAGATAGCAAATTGGGTATTAAGGGAAGTTAATTCATATTTTTAATTTTTATCCCCTCTCATAAAAACTTCCACTAGAACATATACAGTAGTACCTGATTATTTATAGGGCACATGTTTCAAGACCCCCAGAATATATATGAACCTTTGGATAATACTGAATCCTATATATATCATGGTTTTTCTTTACATACATACCAATGATAAACTTTGTAAATTAGTAGAGCAAGACATTTATAATAACAATAATAATAAAGCAAAACAGTTTTACCATACTTTATTAAGCTTATGTGAAAAGCTTAATAAAGTATGTGAAAGCTTTTCTCTTTCTGAAAATATGTTGCTGTAATATTCTTGCCTTCTTGTGGTGCTGTAGGATGATGCAAAGCCTGCATGAAGAGGCCAGAGGAGGCGAATGAGCAGGCTGTGGGATGCAGCATCAGGCTGCTAAGGACCACCTGTCAAGAGGGGTAGCACCTGCTTTAGGTGACCTTGGATCATGGAGGCTTTGTGATGTAGATAGTTGGGGAGCCTCCCTAGTGGAAAATTCATTTTCAAAAAACTTTAAAAAGAACACTGTAATTGTGCCTCGGTGCCTTCTTTGTACTTTTGTAAATGTAGGCTGTATTGACCATCTTCATCTATTGCATACTCGTCCTCCATGTACAATTTTGTCATATTTATTCACTTTCAAAACTATTTCACCACATGTTCCATAAATGAATATTTCCTGAGAATATAAGTCCACTTGGATCAATCAGAGAAATTTCACAAAAATCAACTAACAGTAAGAGCAAAAAGATGGAAAAAATATAATTAGACTGAAGATACAACAGTTCATACTGAATTGAATGGATGTGACATTGAAGGTGGATGAAGGTCCTTCCCTTCCAGGGATGCAAATGATCAAGGTTATGAACATTTGATCTTGGGTGTTTGGAAATATCTGAAAAACAGCAGTTTTCAAAGTAATCCTTCATGAAATAACTCATTTCTACCTAGGACAGATTTAATTACTTGAAAATGTTCTCTTGAAAGTAATTTAAACTTCATAGATTTCAACTACTAGTTCTATTAGCCTCTTGGAGAAGGACTGAATAAATTTTCTTATTTATAATTACAGTCCTTCAAATATGAATGAACTTATCTGAACATCTCATATTCCTTTAAACATATCTACATCATTCACCATGATGATCAACCTTACCTGGACAAACCTCCCTTTCGTTCTTAAAATGGAGATTACTTAATTAGAATTTCAGTAATTTTTGTATTAGTGTGAAGTGTAATTACTTTCTGTCATAAAGGAATTATAATTTTATTAATGCAGCTTCCATTTAGGTTCACAGATGGAAATCCCTTCCCTTCATGCTTTCTATTAGGAGTTTAATGTCCCAGCATTGATGTTTTTCATCTAAGTCGTCCTGGGCTCCTTCATACAATGACACTGTAATTAAAGTTAATTTTAATCAAAACTTTTACATTTAGTTTTGCAAATTTTGCCTTGTTAATTTCACTTTGGTATTGCAGTTCACCAGGTTCATTTTAAATCTTGATTTAACAATCTATCATACAAGCTGTCCCTCTCAGTTTCAGTTAATTCAGAATTTAAAAGTCTGTTTTCAACACATTCAATTTTGATAAACTCATTTTAAACAAATAGAATGGAATGGCTCCATAGTCCTGTTCTACATATCTCCCTACCATACATCCCTTTTCTAGACTTTCATAGTTGCACAACACATGTTAATTGTGATTTTTAAATTAAGATACTCAATTATACTTTCTTCAGTTCACATTGTCCTACCTTTTTAAAAATATCCTGAAGTCTCAGATTTAACTCTCCCACTCATCTTTCATGAAAGCCAAGTTTTCATGCATTAGCCAGATAAAAGAAATAAAATACAATAATCATGGGTTCAAGAGACAGAATTGGGGAATTTGGATTGATTCATTGTAGGCCAACAAATAAATAAAAGGATGTTGCATAAGTAGTGTAATTGACATTTATCAAATCCACTTCTTCATCCTTCTCATTTTAAGCAACTCTCAAAAGTCATACGTGGTGTTACGCAGTAGGATCTGAAAGACTTAGAATATGGAATGATGTTATCTGATAACTGTAATTAGGAAGAACATAATACATGTGAAATAATGAGAAAGTAACTGAAAAATACATTAGATAAATGTGTAGCTCTATGCTTATTTAACAAAGTCTATGGCTTTGAATTTTGAAAAAGAAAACATTTAGTATGAAAGAAAGGGGAAACAATAAAACTAGCAAATTGTCAGTTATGCATGAATCTAAATGACTAATCCCCATTATACTGAATGATCAAAATATTCACTTTAAATGATCATTCTCACTTTTATTTAAAGCTTCAGATATTTGGAATATCTGAAAGAAACTATGGGTCCATACCTCACCACTATTAAAATTCAATTACTAGTATCTTGAAAATCTAATCTTAAAATGTAAGTTTGGTATACTTTACATATAGTTTTAATGAATTCATATTGCTGCCCTGGATAAAAGTTTAGAAAGCTGCCTGAAAATATATTATTATGGAGAAAAAATTATCATATTCTCATTTTTGTGGGTAAGAAATGGTCATTAACAGGCCTGTAATATATGCTTTCTGAATAAGGGTTGTAGAAATGTCTCAAAAGTTTGTGTCTATAAAAATGTTTTTAACAGGATATAATTGAGCAGTATGTGATTATTTACTGTATATAATCTGATAATTTATGATTTATGGGCCTGCTCTCTAGAAATATGAAGCTATGTATCAATCCAAATTTGAAACGGAGTTGTTCTGTGACTAATCGACTCTCTGTTGCTCAGGTGTCATAGGACTTAAAGACCTCGCATGTTAAACTGCACTTCCAGTGCATGAAGAGGACTGTGGGGAGATGAATTAGCAATACCAGACATCTCCCTGATTCACATATGCCTCAATTCTATTTGTTTTAGTCAGATTTTTTGCTGTTGTGATTTTTTTTTCAATTTTTTTTTATTGTAAACAAATGGGATACATGTTGTTTGTCTGTACATGGCATAAAGGCATACCATTTGTGTAATCATAAATTTACATAGGGTAATGTTGTTTGATTCATTCTGCCATTTTTCCCTTCCCCCCCTCCCCTCCCACCCTTCCCCTCCATCTATACAGTCCTTCCTTCCTCCATTCCTGTCCCCCTCCCTAAACCCAACTCCAACCCCAACACTAACCCTTCCCACCCCCCATTATGTGTCATCATCCACTTATTAGTGATATCATTCTTCCTTTGGTTTTTTGAGATTGGCTTATCTCACTTAGCATGATATTCTCCAGTTTCATCCATTTGCCTGCAAATGCCATAATTTTATCATTCTTTATGGCTGAGTAATATTCCATTGTATATATATACCACATTTTCTTTATCCATTCATCAATTGAAGGACATCTAGGTTGGTTCCACAATCTGGATATTGTGAACTGAGCAGCTATGAACATTGATGTGGCTGTATCTCTGTAATATGCTGATTTTAAGTCCTTTGGGTATAGGCCAAGGAGTGGGATAGCTGGGTCAAATGGTGTTTCCATTCCAAGTTTTCTAAGGAATCTCCACACTGCTTTCCAGAGTGGCTGCACTAATTTGCAGCCCCACCAGCAATGTAAGAGTGTACCTTTCTCCCCACATCCTCGCCAACACCTGTTGTTGCTTGTATTCTTGATAATTGCCATTCTAATTGGGGTGAGATGGAATCTTAGGGTGGTTTTGATTTGCATTTCTCTTATTACTAGAGATGTTGAACATTTTTCCATATGTTTGTTGATTGCTTGTATATCTTCTTCTGTGAAGTGTCTATTCATTTCCTTAGCCCATTTGTCAGTTGGATTATTTACATTCTTGGTGTAGAGTTTTTTGAGTTCTTTATAGATTCTGGAGATTACCGCTCTATCTGAAGTATGATTGGCAAAGATTTTCTCCCACTCTGTAGGCTCTTTCTTCGCATTGCTGATAGTTTCCTTTGCTGAGAGAAAGCTTTTTAGTTTGAATCTATCCCAGTTATTAATTCTTGCTTTTATTTCTTGTGCTATGGGAGTCCTGTTGAGGAAGTCTGGTCCTAAGCCGACATGTTGAAGCTCTGGACCTACTTTTTCTTCTATAAGATGCAAGGTCTCTGGTCTGATTCCGAGATCCTTAATCCATTTTGAGTTTAGTTTCGTGCATGGTGAGAGATATGGGTTTAGTTTCATTCTGTTGTATATGGATTTCCAATTCTCCCAGCACCATTTGTTGAAGAGGCTATCTTTTCTCCATTGCATATTTTTGGCCCCTTTGTCTAGTATGAGAAAATTGTATTTATTTGGGTTTGTGTCCGTGTCCTCTATTCTGTACCATTGATCCACCTTTCTATTTTGGTACCAATACCATGCTGTTTTTGTTACTATTGCTTTGTAGTAGAGTTGAAGATCTGGTATTGCGATACCCCCTGCTTCACTCTTTCTGCCAAGGATTGCTTTAGCTATTCTGGGTTTTTTATTCTTCCAGATGAATTTCATAATTGCTTGCTCTATTTCTGTAAGGTACATCATTGGGATTTTAATTGGAATTGCATTGAATCTGTATAGCACTTTTGGTAGTATGGCCATTTTGACAATATTAATTCTTCCTATCCAAGAACATGGGAGATCTTTCCATCTTCTAAGGTTTTCTTGAATTTCTTTCTTTAGTGTTCTGTAGTTCTCATTGTAGAGGTCTTTCACCTCTTTTGTGAGATTGATTCCCAAATACTTTATTTTTTTCGAAGCTATTGTGAATGGGATAGTTTTCCTAATTTCTCTTTCTGAAGATTCATCGCTTATGTATAAAAATGCCTTAGATTTATGTGCATTGATCTTATATCCTGCTACTTTACTGAATTCACTCATGAGATCTAAAAGTTTTCTGGTGGAATTTCCTGGTTCCTCTAAGTATACCATCATATCATCAGCAAATAGGGATAGTTTGAGTTCTTCTTTTCCTATTCGTATCCCTTTAATTTCTTTGGTCTGTCTAATTGCTCTGGCTAGAGTTTCAAGGACGATATTGAATAGAAGTGGTGAAAGAGGGCATCCCTGCCTTGTTCCAGTTTTTAGAGGGAATGCTTTCAGTTTTTCACCATTTAGAATGATATTAGCCATGGGTTTAGCGTAGATGACCTTTACAATGTTAAGGAATGTTCCCACTATCCCTATTTTTTCTAGTGTTTTGAGCATGAAGGGGTGCTGTATTTTATCAAATGCTTTTTCTGCATCTATCGAAATAATCATGTGATTCTTGAGGTAAACGAGAACAAAGAAACATCATATCAAAATCTCTGGGACACTATGAAAGCAGTACTTAGAGGAAGATTTATTTCATGGAGCGCACTTAATAAAAGAAGTAAAACTCAAAAAATAAACGACCTAACACTACAGCTCAAAGCCCTAGAAAAAGAAGAACAGACCAACACCAAAAGTAGTAGAAGACAGGAAATAGTTAAACTCAGAGCTGAAATCAACGAAATTGAAACAAAAGAAACAATACAAAAAATTGACAAAATAAATAGTTGGTTCTTCGAAAAAATAAACAAAATTGATAAACCTTTAGCCACACTAACAAAGACAAGACGAGAGAAAACACAAATCACTAAAATTCGGAATGAACAAGGAAATATCACAACAGACACGACTGAAATACAAAACATAATTAGAAGCTATTTTGAAAATCTATACTCCAACAAAATAGAAAATTTCGAAGACATCAACAGGTTTCTAGAGACATATGAATTGCCTAAACTGAACGATTTAATTAGACCAATTTCAAGTAATGAAATAGAAGAAGTCATCGAAAGCCTACCAACAAAGAAAAGTCCAGGACCAGATGGGTTCTCAGCCGAGTTCTACAAAACTTTTAAAGAAGAACTCATCCCAATACTTCTCAAAGTATTCCAGAAAATAGAAGAGGAGGGAACCCTCCCAAACTCATTCTATGAAGCCAATATTACCCTGATTCCTAAACCAGACAGAGACACATCGAGGAAAGAAAATTTCAGACCAATATCCTTAATGAACATCGACGCAAAAATTCTAAACAAAATTTTAGCAAGTTGTATACAAAAACATATTAAAAAGATAGTGCACCATGATCAAGTGGGTTTCATCCCAGGGATGCAAGGTTGGTTCAACATCAGGAAATCAATAAATGCTGTTGTGATTAAAGCACCCAATAAGAACAATTTTAGAGAAGGAGAAGTATATTGGGGGCTCACCATTTCAAGGTTCTAAGTCCATAGACAGCCAACTCCATTCCTGGGGAATCTAGGTGAGGCAAGACATCATGGAAGAATATGCAGCTCAAGACATCGCACCAGAATAGAGGGGGTGGGGAGAGGAAGAGGGAGGGAGAGAGGGAGAGAGAGAAACTCAGCTCAACAACAGCAAAATGTAAACCCAAAAGTATAAAGGCACACCCCAGGGAAGTGCCTTCTCCAGTCACACTCTACCTGTAACAGTTACCATCAAGTCAATGCCTATCTATCAGGGGATTAATGCATTGATTAGGCCAAACCTCTTATTACCCAATCATTTAATCTCTAAATTTTCTTGCATTGTCTCACATATTGTATCACACGTCATTGGGGAGACACCTAATATATAATCTACACAGTTTAAGTTACAAGCAAATTATTTGTAAGAACTCTGATTCACATGAACATGTCTCCATAATTATTTGATATCTTATTTTCTAAAGGGAATATATTGATCATAAAGCTACACAGGAGCTAGGTGTAATGAGCAGCCAAGGAATGTTTTGATAAATTTAAATCATGAGCCTCCAATGAGCTGAATCCCACTTACACTAATGGAGCTTGTTTATGGAGTAAGTATTGCATTAAGTATCACTGGGGATACAGAAATGGATATAGATACTCCAACCTAACAATAGATGACCTGTGGCAGCAACTCAAAATCATGTGAAAAGCATATTTTAAAATAAAATCTATGATTAGTTTGGAACATCCCACAGTGTAGAATAGAACATTTGCCTAGCACGTGCAAGAGTCTGGGTTCAATCCTCAGTGCCACAAAATAAATGAACTACTGAAGGTCAATAAAAGAAGTGATGTGTTATAACTGGAAAAGTTTCATGGATGAATTAAGAATTGAGTTAGTCCTTTGGGTAGAATTTTATCTTTGACAGGTAGAAATGTAGGATAGGTATATTCCAGCTAGCAAGGATAGTTAAGGCGAGGTGAATTATATGGCAAATTAATCTGAACAGATGAAAGTACCTTTTAAGTTCATCAAATTTGTTTGTGTGTAATAATTTTTGGAAATTTTATATTTAAATATAAATAATATCAAAGATTTTCTTAAAAAATTCTAAACATTTGAGCTTCCTCTAGGAAGAGATCAAATATGCCATGGTATAAAATATTGATATACAACCTATCACACTCAACATAGAAATCATTTTGATTTTTCATTCAGTTAAATGATTTATTGAATCTCCAATTAAACAGGACGATTTTAGCAAATGAACTAAATAACAGAAATATTATCATCTCATAGATAAACAATCCAATTTGTAATCCTGAGTTATGGTCTTTCCTGTAATTAAAACCTAATGCAAAATAAATAAAATATAAGGAGAATTTATTGGTACAGGTACTTGAATAGTCCAGAAGGAAGCAAACAGCTTGGGGATTTGTGTACATTATTAAGGTCATTACATTGACTTAAATCTGGGTGATCCCAGCAAATCATTGTGATTTGTTTAGAAACATAAGGGTGTACCCTTGGAGATTGGAGTAGGATTAACCCCTCACCTACTCTCTCACCACTGTAGCATCCCAAACTATGTAAAAGATACCTAGCAGGGAAGAGATGTACTAAATTTTTGGAAACTAATGAGTCATTTCTGTGTGTGTATTTCTTAAAGTGATACATTTTCTTTCAGTGTAGTAGATATTTTAGCATAAGTAAGATGTGGGGAATAAAATGTGAGCAATTACATCTATCACTCCATCTCCTTCTCTCTATATCTAGAATGCCTGCAATATGTCCAAATAGTTTAATCCAGTGAAAAAAAAGTCCAAGTTTAGATTTTTAAAGTCTTTTATGCTCTCTTTAAGAATCTCATATACTTGTTTGGATAGACATTAATAGTCTTCATAATCATAGGTGGAATGTGGTCCCCCAGAGGCTTCCTCTGTTAGATGGCCTCTTTTTGACTTGCCACATATTCTGAATATTTGAATATTTCATATTAAGAAATAGAATTTATGGCTTCTTTTGAAAAAATAAAAATGAAAACAGTAACAAGTGAAAACACTAAGTTCTACATTAAAATGATCCTTCATTATTTTGTAGATATGCAATTTTTTGCAGGGAGCTATCAGGGATTAAATTCAGGGGCACTTGGCCACTGAGCCATATCCCCAGCCCTATTTTGTATTTTATTTAGAGACAGGGTCTCACTGAGTTGATTAGAGCCTCGCTGTTGCTGAGGCTGAATTTGAACTCTTGATCCTCCCACCTCAGACTCCCTAGCCATTGGAATTACAGGCGTGCACCACCATAGATATGCATTTTAGATAGGTCGAAAGTCCTCTAATTCACTTCAGCTGCTAGAGTTTCTTATTGCCCTGAAGTCAGGCTGCATTTTCCATTTAGCACATTCACCTGACTTTTGTAATAATCTAAAGAACTTGAGGCAAACACCACCTCACATTCAATAAAAATGATCTCTTCCTTAAAATTAACTGATTGACTCATTCAATGAGAATATTTGTTAGGTATTTTCTTGCCAGACACTCCAAACAGATACTAAAAGAAAAAAATTCTTGATATTTAGTGAAAGACTATGACAAAGATGTCAAGTTTTAGAAAAAAGGCATGAACCAAAGTTTAATGAACAGAACTTTTTAATTTATTAGTAGGGGAAGAGATGGAGCTCAAGGAGGAACACAATTCAGAGGTTAACTGTTGGAGGGGAAAAAAAGACTCTGTCTCTAAAACAAGAACATAAAATTTCAAGAATGAGCTTAACAGACTGAAAGTGATAAGAAATAAAAAGTGAGAAGTGAAAACATAACTGGGTTTTGTCATTATCACCTTTGATGTCTTTCTTGAGAAGAACTTTTTCCATGTGTGATGAATGCAGCAGCCAGTCCACAGTGGGTCATGAAGTGACCGAGGAGAGAAGAAACAACCAAGAGTATATTCTCCGAACTCCAGAAAAGTGGTTGAGAAGGAACACAGACAGCAAAGAAATTACAACTAGAAATAAAAGGGAAAAATAGAAACATCTGTAAGTGATTATGAGGAATAAAAAAGCAGTTGACTCCCTGAAGGTAGAAGGAGAGAATATAATTGATAAAACGAGGTCAAAAAAGATGATAAATAAAATATGGACAGTCTGTGTGTAAATGGAAACGTACTTTTTTTCCTCAAGAAGAATAACCCCTCCTTAATATAGAAAATAGAGAATAGTATTAGGGATAGGAGTAACTGTAGTTAGGATTCCTAATATAAAGAGAGTTTAAGGAATTAGGAGACCATTTCCAAGGAGAGTATATTATATGTAAATATTTAGAAATAGCAATTCATTGAAATGGGACAAGATAACAGAAGCTAAAGGAGATCTTCAAGACCCTTATGGTATGGAAGTCTTAGAAATGTAAAACAAGAAGAGTCCAAAACATTCACAATAGGAATTATAGCATTCTGAGCTATATAACTTATTCAAAATAAATTTAAATTTATAGATCTTGAAAATGGTCAAAATCATGAAACTTAACTTTTACCAATGTCTTACTATGAGCCCAATATTTTCTAACATTTCTCTGAGGTAAGCTACTAATAGTTTCCCATTTCATAAGTAAGGAAACCAAGGCATACAAAGTAAATAATTTACTCAAAATTATACTACAGGAAAGTAAAAATTCAAAACCAAGAATTCTAGCTCTACAGTTCCTGCTTTTAATCATTAAGCTCTTTTCTTCTATTTCTTAAATAAGCTTCTTCAAGGAATAAAAGTAGTAGTGAAACCACCATTTACCAGTGACGAGTTCTGCTCCCTCTACTGTTGAAGTTTGAACACTAGACAAGCACGCCAAGGCAAGCATATTAAGCAGGTTTTATTTAAGGTAATAATACAGACTTCTCCCGGGAGGGAGAAGGGGGTCATGGCTGATGTTTTAAAGTCTCAAGAAGTGAGCGCAACCTACATCTTTTATAGGTTAAGGTCTCTTTTGTTCTCCAGTTCTCTCCCCTGCCTACATGACTAGACCTGGTTTTGCAGGTGAGATGTAAAAAGTGAGAGTGGATGGGGCAGGGGGAGGGCCAAAGTGATTCAGCCAGGCAAGTGTCCAGGGAGCATTAATTAGCAGCTCCTTACTTGCTGTCCTTGATAAGGGCAGGTAAATTTGGTAGTCAATGGGCTCCGGAGATCCCTGATATTTCATTCTCCCAGGGGCAGTCTCCAACTTCCAGAGGCAGATGGCTTTCATGGCATTCATTTCCTCTGATTTGACATGATCCCCTATTTCTACACTAACTGCCTGTCCCCAATTCTGGCTTCAGTAGTTGATATATAAAATCATGGTGAACATTTAAAAATGAATGACAGCAAATCATTCAACATAGTTTTAGTTTTTTTCTAACAGTGATCTGATGCTAATGGATGGCTTTTCTGAAGTAGGAATTGGTGTTTTGTTGTGTGAAAATAGCAGAAAATAAAGTGTAATTAGAGATGGCTGGCAAAAGAAATGTTCAACAGTTGGAACCTCCATACTGTTTTCTATGATAGCCATCTAATTTATATCACCACTTACTGTGTATAAATGTTCCATGTTTTCTACATCCTCACTAGCATTTTTTATTATGTTTTTGATAATAGTCATTCTAACAGGGGTGAGGTGATATCTTACTGTGAATTTTATTTCCTTTTCTCTGATGATTAGTGAGGTTGAACATTTTTTCATATACCTGCTGGTCTTTTGTATACTTCTGTTGAGAAATATCTCCTGAGGTTTTTTGCCCTTTTGCTAATTGTTATTATCAGTATTGAGTTCTTTGTGTTCTTATGTTTTCTGATATTAACCCCTTGACAGATATATAGTTTGCAAATATCATCTTCTATTCTGTAGCTTGTTTCTTTGGTGATTGTTTTCTTTGCAAAAGCTTTTTACTTTGATGTTTTTGTTCTATTTGTCTCCTTATGCTTTTGTTGAATGTATTTTGAAGACTTACCCAAAAAAATCATTTGCCAACCAATATTATGAAGCATACCCGCTATGTTTTCTTCTATTATCTTTATAACTTAGGGGGTTATGTTTGTATTTGATCTATTTCACATTGATTTTTGTATATGATGTATTTGTCTAATTTAATTCTTCATGTGTATATCTAATTTCCCAGCATCACCTACTGAAGACTTTCTTTTCCCTAGTATATGTTCTTGAGATGCTCTTGCACTATTCTCAATACTATTAGATAGAATCAATGTAGTGTTCATCAATAAATAAATTGATTAAAATAATTTTTGCATAAATGCACAGTGTAATGCTATTCATCTACAAAAAGATAATCAAACCCTGTCATTTGCTGCAAAATGGATGAACCTGGAGGACTTTGTGTTAAATGAAATAAGTCATGCACAGGAGGACAAATATTGCTGATTTCACTCACAAATCTAATGTTATGATTTCATACACAACTCACAAATGATTTCAAATCTAAAAACAGTACTTTCATAGAAATAGTAGAATAGAGACAGGAAATAATTAAAATCAGAGCAGAAATCAATGAAATTGAAACAAAAGAAACAATTCAAAAAATGAACAAAACAAAAAGTCAGTTCTTTGAAAAAGTAAACAAAATAGACAAATCCTTAGCCACACTAACAAAGAGAAGAGAAAACTCAAATTACTAAAATTCATGATGAAAAAGGAAATATCATGACAGACACCATTGAGATACATAACATAATGAGAAGCTATTTTGAAAATCTATATTCCAACAAAATAGAAAATACCAAAGACATTGACAAATTTCTAGAAACATGTTCCTGCCAAACTGAACCAAGAGGACATACACAATTTAAACAGATTAATATCAAACAATGAAATAGAAGAAGTCATCAAAAGCCTACCAACCAAGAAAAGCCCACCATCCAAGAAAAGCCCAGGACCAGATGGATTCTCAGCTGAGTTCTACAAGACCTTCAAAGAAGACCTCATTCCAATACTTCTCAAAGTATTCCAGGAAATAGAAAAGGAAGGAACCCTACCAAACTCATTCTATGAAGAAAATATCACCCTCATACCCAAACCAGGCAAAAACACATCAAGGAAAAAATTTTAGACCAATATCCTTGATGAATATAGATGCAAAGATCCTTAACAAAATACTGGCAAACCATATCTAAAAGCATATTAAGAAAATTGTGCACCATGATCAAGTGGGGTTCATCCCTGGAATGCAAGGATGGTTTAAATCCATAAATCGATAAACATAACCATCATGTCAATAGACTTAAGGATAAGAATCATATGGTTATTTCAATTGATGCAGACAAAATACAACACCCTTTCATGCTCAAAACACTGGAAAAAATAGAGATAGTAGGAACATACCTGAACATTGTAAAGGCTATTTATGCTAAGCCCACAGTCAACATCATTCTTAATGGAGAAAAACTGAAAACTTTCCGTTTAAAAATGGGAACAAGACAGGGATGCCCTCTTTCACCACTTCTAGTCAACATTGTTCTCGATACTCTAGCCAGAGCAATTAGACAGACCAAGGAATTTAAAGGGATACGAATAGGAAAAGAGGAACTTGAGCTGTCACTATTTACTGATGACATGATTCTATATTTAAAGGATCCAAAAAACTCCTCCAGAAAATGTCTAGACCTTATCAATGAATTCAGCAAAACAGCAGGTTATATAATCAACACACATAAATCTAAAGTATTTTTATACACAAGCAATGAAACATCTGAAAGGGAAATGAGGAAAACAACTCCATTTGCAATAGCCTCAAAAAAAATAAAATACTTGGGAATCAATCCAACCAAAGAGGTAAAAGATCTCTACAATGAAAACTACAAAACATTGAAGAAAGAAATTGAGGAAGACCTTAGAAGATGGAAAGATCTCCCATGTTCTTGGATAGGCAGAATTAATATTGTCAAAATGGCCATACTTCCAAAGGCGCTATAGAGATTTAATGTAATTCCAATTAAAATCCCTATGACATTACTCATGGAAACAGAAAAAGCCATCATGAAATTCATCTGGAAGAACAAAAGACCCAGAATAGCCAAAGCAATCCTGGGCAGGAAGAGTGATGCAGGAGGTATCTTATACCAGATCTTAAACTCTACTAAAGAGCAATAGTAACAAAAACAGCATGGTATTGGTACCAAAACAGACAGGTAGACCAATGGTACAGGATAGAAGACACAGAGACATAACCCACATAAGTACAGTAACCTCATACTAGACAAGGGTGCCAAAAACTTACAGTGGAGAAAAGATAGCCTCTTCAACAAATGGTGCTGGCAAAACTGGAAATTCATATGCAGTAAAATGAAACTAAACCCCTATCTCTCACCCTGCACAAAACTCAACTCAAAATGGATCAAGGATCTAGGAATTAGACCTAGATCCTTCACCAAATAGAAGAAAAAGTAGGCCCAAATCTCCATCATGTTGGCTTAGGACCAGACTTCCTTAAAAAGACCCTCATAGCACAAGAAATAAAAACAAGAATCAATAAATGGGATAGATTCAAACTAAAAGTTTTTTCTCAGCACAGGAAACAGTCAACAATGTGAAAAGAGAGCCTACAGAGTGGGAGAAAATGTTTTCCACACACACTTCAAACAGAGTACACATCTCCAAAGTTTATAAAGAACTTAAAAAACTTTACACCCAAAATACAAAGAACCCAATCAATAAAGGGGCTAAGGGAATGGGAAGACACTTCACAGAGAAGATATACAGGTGATCGACAAATATATGAAAAAGTGCTCATCATCCCTGGTAATTAGAGAAATGCAAATTATAACCACCCTAAGATTTCATCTAACTCCAATTAGAATGACTGTTATCAAGAACACAAGCAATAATAAGTGTTGGCGTGGATGTGGGGAAAAAGGCACACTCATACATTGCTGGTGGAGTTGCAAATTGGTGCAGCCACTCTGGAAAGCAGTATGGAGTTTCCTCAGAAAGCTGGGAATGGAACCACTATTTGACCCCACTATCCCACTCCTTGGTTTATACCTAAAGGACTTAAAACCAGCATACTATAGTGATGCAGCCACATCAATGTTCATAGCAGCTCAATTCACAATAGCTAGATTGTGGAACCAACCTAGATGCCCTTCAATTGATGAATGGATAAATAAACTGTGGTATATTTACACAATGGAATATTACTCAGCCATAAAGAACAATAAAATTATGGCATTTGCTGCTAAGTGGATGAAGTTGGAAAATATCATGCTTAGTGAAATAAGCCAAGCCCAAAAAACCAAAGGCCGAATGTTCTCTCTGATAAGTGCGTGACAATATATAATGATGTGGGGTAGCAGGGGGAAGAGAAGAATGAAGGAACTCTGGAGGGTGTAGAGGAAAAGGGGGTGGGAAGGGGTGGAGATGGAAAAACAGTAGAATGAAACAGTATTACCATATATATATATATATATATATATATATATATATGATTACTTGAATGGTGTGAATATACATTGTGTACAACCATAGAAATGAAAAAGTGTACCCCATTTGTGTAAAATGAATCAAAATGTGTCTGTAAAAATAAAAAATATTAAATAATAATAAAAAATACAATATTACCCTATGGAAAGAAAAGTAAGTAGAAGTAAAGACAGTAGACTGAGACAGACAGTATTATTCTATAGGGGGAAAAAAAGAAATAGTAGAATAGTAGTTACTAAGGACTTGGGAGAATGGGCAAAGAGATGCATAAGGAGAAGTTGGTCAATAAATACAAAGTTATGAATAGGAAAAATAAGTTCTGATGTTCTGTCATAGTAGGATGACCAGAATCAAGAATAACCTATTGTAAATATCAAGACGGTTAGAAACAAGGATCTTTCGAAAGTTTTTTCCACAAAGTAATAATAAACAGCTTACAGGAAATGATGGATTGGCCAATTACTTTCTCTTCCTTATAGGTATACACATATTGAAACCTCACACTGTACCAATAAACATATAAAACTAGTATGTGTCGTTTGTAAATAAAAATTTAAATTTTAATATAGATGTGTATATGGTGGAAGCTTCTAGAAAATATGTTCCTTATGATAAACCAGAAAAATAAAAAGAACTTTTTTCCGCTTATACTCTGTGTACCTTGTCTGAGTTTCGTGATGGATGTTTCCCAAGCCATGATGTGAACAATAAAGATATTATTGGTATAGTGTGAATAGAAAATTGAAAATAACCTTAAACTGCCTACCTTTACAATACTATAAGCTGAAATAATTGTACATCTTACTGATTAACCCACTTCTAATGAGACATTTTACTATTTGTAGTCCAGAATAGTCACCAAGGAAAACTTAAAAGAAAACAAATTGCACTGGTAGTGCATATTAATTACATTAAAATGGTACCATACTAAGTTTTACTAATTATTTTTACTAATTTGTACTAATTTTACATAATGCAGATTTACATAATGCAAACTATAAATGTACCCTCTAAAAGTATAGCTTATCATGGTCTACTCTTGTATTAGTATTTCTTATATTAAAGAGTTAATTTAGCTTTTAAAGCAATTACACTACAATGTTTCTAATATGAAGCTTCTTTCCTATAAGAAGACAAAAGAAGCTCTGTAATAAGACTAAATAAAAAAAGATGGTGACACTGAAGAGTGGTAATAATTACACATAGAAGAGAAGGGCACATTTGCAATCAAAGAGTAAGAGTGTTGGCGATCCAAGATGGCGGCCTAGAGGGAGACTGCACCCCCGGTCGCTCCAGAACCCAGGAGTTAAGAAGGGGAGGCATTGAGAGACTCGGACTGAAGTGGAGCCACGGGTGAGTCTGCCCACTGGGTAAAGCTCAGCCCGGGTGGCAGGCCCAGATAGAGGTGGCTTAGCAGAGCCGGGCAGGGCAGCTAGAGTCATCCACAGGCAGTCCTGCGCACTCCGGCGGTGGGCCCCGCCCACACAGCCAGCTTCTCCAGGTTCTCGGAATGGAACTGGCCCGCTAGTGAGAGCCTGTCTGAACAGAGCACGCTCCGAGTCCCGGAGCTGCTGCAGTGCAGTGTACTCCTGCAAAGAACCAGCGGAGAGCCTCGATCTGCAATCAGCCTCAGGGATAAGGACAGGGCAGCCGGAGACCTCTTCAGGCGGCTCTGCCCACTCCGGCTGCGGGCTCTCTTCACGGGGCGATCCAAGATGGCGGCCTAGAGGGAGACTGCACCCCCGGTCGCTCCAGAACCCAGGAGTTAAGAAGGGGAGGCATTGAGAGACTCGGACTGAAGTGGAGCCACGGGTGAGTCTGCCCACTGGGTAAAGCTCAGCCCGGGTGGCAGGCCCAGATAGAGGTGGCTTAGCAGAGCCGGGCAGGGCAGCTTGAGTCTTCCCAAGGTAGTCTTCCACACTCCGGCAGTGGGCTCTTCCCACACGGCCAGCTGCACGGTGCAGGCCCACAGTGAGAGCATTTCCGCACAGAGCCAGTTCCAAAACGTGGAACCAGTAGGGGGCTAGGGGCAGTATTCTTCGAATGAGCTGCTTTATCAGATTCCTCCAAGACATCAGGCTACTGAAGGCTGGGAGGTGATACACTGGAAATCTACTGGGACACTATAAGCCAATAGTGGAAAACTGCAATATCTCAGGGTCCCACTGACAACTGACCATTATGAGAAAACAAGGGAAGAAAATGTCCCAAACAAACCTAGATACTACATCAATAAAACCCAATGACAGCACAGCAGAAGAAATGTCAGAAAGGGAGTTCAGAATGTACGTAATTAAAACGATCAGGGAAGCTAATGAGGAGATGAAAGAGCAAATGCAGGCATTGAAGGAGGAGATGAAAGAGCAAATGCAGGCATTAAATGATCGCACCAATCAACAGTTAAAAGACCAAATACGGGAAGCAAGAGATCATTTCAATAAAGAGTTAGAGATACTGAAAAAAAACCAAACTGAAATCCTTGAAATGAAGGAAACAATAAACCAAGTTAAAAACTCCATAGAAAGCATAACCAATAGGATAGAACACCTGGAAGACAGAACCTCAGACATTGAAGACAAAATATTTAACCTTGAAAACAAAGTGGAACAAACAGAGAAGATGGTAAGAAATCATGAACAGAATCTCCAAGAACTATGGGATATCATGAAAAGGCCAAATTTGAGAATTATTGGGATTGAGGAAGGCTTAGAGAAACAAACCAAAGGAATGAACAATCTATTCAATGAAATAATATCAGAAAATTTCCCAAATCTGAAGAACGAAATGGAAAACCAAGTACAAGAGGCTTATAGAACTCCAAACATACAAAATTACAACAGACCCACACCAAGGCACATTATTATGAAAATACCTAACATACAAAATAAAGACAGAATTTTAAAGGCCGCGAGAGAAAAGAATCAAATTACATTCAGAGGGAAACCAATAAGAATATCAGCAGATTTTTCAATCCAGACCCTAAAAGCTAGAAGGGCCTGGAACAACATATACCAAGCCCTGAAAGAAAATGGATGCCAACCAAGAATCTTATACCCAGCAAAACTTACCTTCAAATTTGACGATGAAATAAGATCCTTCCATGATAAACAAAAGCTAAAGGAATTTACAAAAAGAAAGCCAGCATTACAGAACATTCTCAGCAAAATATTCCATGAGGAAGAGATGAAAAACAACGATGCAAATCAGCAACAGGAGGCGCTAGCCTAAAGGAATAGCCAAATAAAGGAGAAACCAAATCATGTCAAAAACAAATATGAGTCAATTGACTGGGAATACAAATCATATCACAATAATAACCCTGAATGTTAATGGCCTGAATTCATCAATCAAAAGACACAGACTGGCAGATTGGATTAAAAAGAAAAATCCAACAATATGCTGCCTGCAAGAGACACATCTCATAGAAAGAGACACCCATAGACTAAAGGTGAAAGGATGGGGAAAAACATACCATGCACACGGACACAGCAAAAAAGCTGGAGTATCCATCCTCATCTCAGATAATGTGGACTTCAAACCAAAACTAGTCAGAAGGGATAAAGAAGGACATTACATGCTGCTTAAGGGAAGCATAAATCAGCAAGACATAACAATCATAAATATCTATGCCCCGAACATTGGTTCATCCACGTACGTCAAACAAATCCTTCTCAATTCCAGAAATCAAATAGACCACAACACAATAATACTAGGCGATTTTAACACACCTCTCTCACCACTGGATAGATCGTCCAAACAAAAATTGAATAAAGAAACTATAGATCTCAACAGCACAATCAGCAATTTAGACTTAACGGACATATATAGAATATACCATCCAACAAAGAATGAATACACTTTCTTCTCAGCAGCACATGGATCCTTCTCTAAAATAGACCATATTTTATGCCACAAAGCTACTGTTAGTAAATACAAGAAGATAGAGATACTACCTTGTACTCTATCAGATCATAATGGATTGAAATTAGAAATAAATGACAGAATAAAAAACAGAAACTTCTCCAATACCTGGAGACTAAATAATACACTATTATATGATGAATGGATAACAGAAGACATCAGGAGGGAAATAAAAAAATTCTTAGAAGTAAACGAGAGCAAAGACACATCATATCAAAATCTCTGGGACACTATGAAAGCAGTACTTAGAGGAAGATTTATTTCATGGGGTGCATTCAAAAAAGAAGTAGAAATCAACAAATAAACGAGTTAACACTACAGCTCAAAGCACTAGAAAAAGAAGAGCAGACCAATACCAAAAGTAGTAGAAGACAGGAAATAGTTAAAATCAGAGCCGAAATCAACGAAATCGAAACAAAAGAAACAATCGGAAAAATTAATAAAATAAATAGTTGGTTCTTTGAAAAAATAAATAAAATTGATAAACCCTTAGCCACACTAACAAAGAGAAAGAGGGAGAAAACTCAAATTACTAAAATTCGGAATGAACAAGGAAACATCACAACAGACACGAGTGAAATACAAAATATAATTAGAAGCTATTTCGAAAATCTATACTCCAACAAAACAGAAAACCTTGAAGACATCAACAAATTTCTAGAGACATATGAACTACCTAAACTGAACGAGGAGGACATACACAACTTAAATAAACCAATTTCAAGCAATGAAATAGAAGAGGTCATCAAAAGCCTACCAACAAAGAAAAGTCCAGGACCAGATGGGTTCTCAGCCGAGTTCTATAAAACCTTTAAAGAAGAGCTCATTCCAATACTCCTCAAACTATTCCATGAAATAGAAGAGGAGGGAACCCTACCAAACTCGTTCTATGAAGCCAATA